>NC_088233.1:9324815-9399815 GCF_036934945.1 Oncorhynchus masou masou
GGAGGGAGGGAGGGAGGGAGGGAGGGAGGGAGGGAGGGAGGGAGGGAGGGAGGGAGCGAGAGAAAGAGCGAGAGAAAGAGCGAGAGAAAGAGCGAGAGAAAGAGCGAGAGAAAGAGCGAGAGTGCAGTGGTAAAGGTGTTAGATCAGTGGGAGTGACTCATGGTGGTGTAGTGAACTCTAGGAAAGAAGCAGAGTAAACTATTCCACAGGATTTCCTCCACAGGAAGGGAGGTGTACACACACACACACACACACACACACACACACACACACACACACACACACACAAAACCTTTTCTCTTACAAATCCCCTTTCGAAAGCAGAAGGGCCAGTAATTCCACTTCAGTAAAAGGAAACACCCAGTGTTGACATGTTCATTCCCCTGGACACCAGCTCATGTTCATTCCCCTGGACACCAGCTCATGTTCATTCCCCTGGACACCAGCTCATGTTCATTCCCCTGGACACCAGCTCATGTTCATTCCCCTGGACACCAGCTCATGTTCATGTCCCTGGACACCAGCTCATGTTCATTCCCCTGGACACCAGCTCATGTTCATGTCCCTGGACACCAGCTCATGTTCATTCCCCTGGACACCAGCTCATGTTCATTCCCCTGGACACCAGCTCATGTTCATTCCCCTGGACACCAGCTCATGTTCATGTCCCTGGACACCAGCTCATGTTCATGTCCCTGGACACCAGCTCATGTTCATGTCCCTGGACACCAGCTCATGTTCATTCCCCTGGTCACCAGCTCATGTTCATTCCCCTGGTCACCAGCTCATGTTCATTCCCCTGGTCACCAGCTCATGTTCATTCCCCTGGTCACCAGCTCATGTTCATTCCCCTGGACACCAGCTCATGTTCATTCCCCTGGACACCAGCTCATGTTCATTCCCCTGGACACCAGCTCATGTTCATTCGCCTGGACACCAGCTCATGTTCATTCGCCTGGACACCAGCTCATGTTCATTCCCCTGGTCACCAGCTCATGTTCATGTCCCTGGACACCAGCTCATGTTCATTCCCCTGGACACCAGCTCATGTTCATTCCCCTGGTCACCAGCTCATGTTCATGTCCCTGGACAACAGCTCATGTTCATTCCCCTGGTCACCAGCTCATGTTCATTCCCCTGGTCACCAGCTCATGTTCATTCCCCTGGACACCAGCTGATTTAAGGACATGTTGCTGTGTGGGAATCTGTAAGTTTCTTCGGAAAAAGGCGTCTGCTAAATGACCATGTTTCAAACCGAAGATGGTCAGATGTTTTTAGAACTCTGCAGTGGTCTAACGTGGTCTACTAGTGTCCTACTCTTGTCGGTCTGAAAACATCTGACAAACATTTATTAAAATGTCCCTTTAATATGATGTAACCACTTCAACAGATCTGTACCCAGGCCTGCAGCCAGCCCTACATACCTGGGAGCATGGTTGATGAGGGGCTGTGTCTTGTACTTGGGGAACTTGTAGGACTTGAACTCCTCCATGGAGGAGATGCCAGGCCAGCTGTCCTCTGAGGGTGTTCCTGTTGGAGGGGGGAGAGGGCAGTCACAGGGGCTCTAACATAGCAGCTGACTGTCTACAAAGATGTAGGTTAAATAAAAGGTTAAATAAAATAAATAAATAAAAGGTTAAAAGTAGAATTTAATGCGTGGTGCCGTGGCACATACAAGCAAATTCAAAATGACACACACACACACATTACAGAGAGCAGATATATTTAATTTCACCATGTCATGTTGTTTTCCCACCACCAGGTGGAAGCACTCACCCAGCAGTCTGAAGATGAGGTGCAGTTCGTCCTCCACAGTAGAGCCAGGGAACAGAGGCCTCCCGGCAGCCATCTCATAAAATATACAGCCCACACCCCTGGGGTTGAAAAGATGAGGTTCGGGGTCAAATAAGAGTCAATACAGGTCTTCATAGGGGGAGTCTGTACCCAACATTCACTTAACTTTTCCTGCCCTCCACTGTAAATTAGATGCATGGCTATTCTCATTATTCAAGGGAACATAAGGAAGGCAGAGCGTGGTAGATACAAAGGTCGATATGGGGGTCAGGATGGATTTCAGTTTTGCATATATAATTCAGATTAGAAGATCATGGCTCCTGATAACCCATTCTCAAGAAATGCTCATGATTCTACGTTGGTTCTCTCGTGGTTCTACGTCGGTTCTCTCACGGTTCTACGTCGGTTCTCTCGTGGTTCTACGCCGATTCTCTCGCGGTTCTACGCTGGTTCTCTCGCGGTTCTACGTCGGTTCTCTCGCGGTTCTACGTCGGTTCTCTCGTGGTTCTCTCATGGTTCTACATCACCTCAGCTCACTCACCACATGTCTATCTGTGTGGAGTACTCAGAGGATCCCAGTAGAACGTCAGGAGGTCGGTACCAGAGCGTCACCACCTCGTTGGAGTACGTCTTAGTGGGGACTGACTTGGCCCGGGCCAGACCTGGAACAAAATAACAAGGAGTTACACAATGGAACATTACTGTCTTCACTGAATAGACCGGCTCATTGTCAGCAATCATGCCGAACTGAACCAAGCTGACCTGTACTGTGCTGGCCTGGTTGCGCCTCCACCATAGTTGCAGAAATCAGACTAAGTGAAAAGGAAATATCGGAGCTAGCTGAGTACGGTTCAGGTCTGCAGGAAAGTGTGAAGAGCGTTATAAACTCCCCAGAACCCAGGGTAGAACGAGAACATGTCTCTTACCGAAGTCGGCCAGTTTGAGTTCTCCTCGTTCGTTGATGAGCAGGTTCTGAGGCTTCAGATCTCTGTGTAGAACCTTCCGTCTGTGACAGTAGGACAAACCTCGCAGGATCTGAAACAAGAAGATCTGAGACAAAACAACAAAGATGATGTCAGATCTCTGCTGGTAGTCAGAGGACACTTCTGTGGAAATATAAATCATGTAGTGTAATCAGCAAAATGATAATCATAGTCAGCTACTGTGCTGGGTTGGAACAAAGGCTTGTTAGTTTCTCGAATATCTCCATTCGATCAGAATAACTATTTTTCCAGAGAGAATTTAAAATTTGTTGGTGTGAAACCAAAATCACACAGACACCGGCGTGAAATTTGCGTGTGAGAGTAGCAAGCATCAATTCACAAACTCTGGGTAGCGTATGACAACCGAATTGGCATGAAAATCCATAATAAAACTGTTCGCTATTCAGCCACCAGGAATTGCTTTTTACATTTATTTTTATTTTTGAATTTCCCCCCTTTTACTCCCCAATTTCATGGTATCCAATTGTTAGTAGCTACTATCTTGTCTCATCACTACAACTCCCATACGGGCTCGGGAGAGACGAAGGTTGAAAGTCATGCGTCCTCCGATACACAACCCAACCAAGCCGCACTACTTCTTAACACAGCGTGCATCCAACCCGGAAGCCAGCCGCACCAATGTGTCTGAGGAAACACTGTGCACCAGGCAACCTTGGTTAGCGCGTACTGCCCGCCACAGGAGCCGCTGGTGCGCGATGAGACAAGGATATCCCAAGCCCTCCCTGTGCATCGCCCCACGGACCTCCCGGTCGCGGCCGGTTACCACAGAGCCTGGGCGCGAACCCAGAGTCTCTGGTGACACAGATGACAGAGACTGCAGTACAGCGCCCTTAACCACTGCGCCACCCGGGAGGCCGGGAACTCCTTTTTACCTTAGATGTCCTACGGGGGCCACCGTAGCTGGACTAGTTGTTGATTTGCTAGCTTATGAGGATGTTGTTTCTAATAAATCCAAGCCATTTCTAAACTGCCTCGACTATATGATGGAAATCTCCACAGGCAGGTTGCAATTCTTTTCAAATACGGAGCCTATTTGACTGATAAACCTTAGTTTCAAGCCCAATACATGTTAAACTACATCTTTAGTCTACTTAGCATTGGGAAGATCATAATGATTCCCCAATTTCCTTTTCTACAAGCAACCCACGTAATTTGTCTGCTTACTTTACCAGCATTACACCGCGTAGACGTAAGAAAAATAGACTTGCTTTCTAATTTGACGTGCTATGATGCCGTAGATGCTCGAGGCCCGTATGTTTTCTCTCACTGACTCGTACAACGCTCGTTCGTACGCTTAAAAAAACAACAACACTTTTGTTGGAATTGAGCTTGACACGTTCAAGTGATTAAGTCGATGTTCCACTAGTCACCAGCAGGGGGAATAGGCTTTTACCACTGAAGGAGCATTGCGCCTCTACGGCGATACGGAGACCTGGCAGGCGTTCTGAAGACACTACACTCACCTTGACGTTCTGCATGCTCAGGATGTTCCCACAGTCGTCCATGTACTGCTTCAGGTCCTTGTCCTACAAGAGAGTGGAGAGGAAGGGGCAGGCATTCAGTCAACCGGGAAGGGGCAGGCATTCAGTCAACCGGGAAGGGGCAGGCATTGTCAACCGGGAAGGGGCAGGCATTCAGTCACCCGGGGAAGGGGCAGGCATTCAGTCAACCGGGGAAGGGGCAGGCATTGTCAACCGGGAAGGGGCAGGCATTCAGTCAACCGGGAAGGGGCAGGCATTGTCAACCGGGAAGGGGCAGGCATTGTCAACCGGGAAGGGGCAGGCATTCAGTCACCCGGGAAGGGGCAGGCATTCAGTCACCCGGGAAGGGGCAGGCATTCAGTCACCCGGGAAGGGGCAGGCATTCAGTCAACCGGGGAAGGGGCAGGCATTCAGTCAACCGGGGAAGGGGCAGGCATTCAGTCAACCGGGAAGGGGCAGGCATTCAGTCAACCGGGAAGGGGCAGGCATTCAGTCAACCGGGGAAGGGGCAGGCATTCAGTCAACCGGGGAAGGGGCAGGCATTCAGTCAACCGGAAAGGGGCAGGCATTCAGTCAACCGGAAAGGGGCAGGCATTCAGTCAACCGGAAAGGGGCAGGCATTCAGTCAACCGGGGAAGGGGCAGGCATTCAGTCAACCGGGAAGGGGCAGGCATTCAGTCAACCGGGGAAGGGGCAGGCATTCAGTCAACCGGAAAGGGGCAGGCATTCAGTCAACCGGAAAGGGGCAGGCATTCAGTCAACCGGGGAAGGGGCAGGCATTCAGTCAACCGGGAAGGGGCAGGCATTGTCAACCGGGAAGGGGCAGGCATTGTCAACCGGGGAAGGGGCAGGCATTCAGTCAACCGGGAAGGGGCAGACATTCAGTCAACCGGGGAAGGGGCAGGCATTCAGTCAACCGGGAAGGGGCAGGCATTCAGTCAACCGGGAAGGGGCAGGCATTCAGTCAACCGGGAAGGGGCAGGCATTGTCAACCGGGAAGGGGCAGGCATTGTCAACCGGGAAGGGGCAGGCATTGTCAACCGGGAAGGGGCAGGCATTGTCAACCGGGAAGGGGCAGGCATTGTCAACCGGGAAGGGGCAGACATTGTCAAACGGGAAGGGGCAGGCATTGTCAACCGGGAAGGGGCAGGCATTGTCAAACGGGAAGGGGCAGGCATTGTCAAACGGGAAGGGGCAGACATTGTCAAACAGGGAGGGGCAAACAAAAGCAAATAAAATTTTATTTGTCACATACACATGGTTTGCAGATGTTAATGCGAGTGTAGCGAAATGCTTGTGCTTCTAGTTCCGACAATGCAGTAATAACCAATGAGTAATCTAACCTAACAATTCACAACAACTACCTTATACACACATGTATAAAGGGATGAAGAACATGTACTTAAAGGTATATGAATGAGTGATGGTACAGAACGGCATAGGCAAGACGCAGTAGATGGTATTGAGTACAGTATATTTAAGAAGAGTAATGTAGGGTATGTAAAATTTATATTAAGTGGTATTGTTTAAAGTGGCTAGTGATACATTTTTTACATACATTTTTCCAATATTAAAGTGGCTGGAGTTGAGTCAGTATGTTGGCAGCAGCCACTCAATGTTAGTGGAGGCTGTTTAACAGTCTGATGGCCTTGAGATGTTTTTCAGTCTCTCGGTCCCAGCTTTGATGCACCTGTACTGACCTCGCCTTCTGGAAGATAGCAGGGTGAACAGGCAGTGGCTCGGGTGGTTGTTGTCCTTGATATTTTTGGCATTACTATGACATCGGGTGTTGTAGGTGTCCTGGAGGGCAGGTAGTTTGCCCCCGGTGATGCGTTGTGCAGACCTCACTACCCTCTGGAGAGCCTTACGGGTGTGGGCGGAGCAGTTGCTGTACCAGGCGGTGATACAGCCCAACAGGATGCTCACGATTATGCATCGGTAGAAGTTTGTGAGTGCTTTTGGTGACAAGCCGAATTTCTTCAGCCTCCTGAGGTTGAAGAGGCGCTGCTGCGCCTTCTTCACGATGCTGTCTGTGTGGTTGGACCAATTCAGTTTGTCTGTGATGTGTATGCCGAGGAACTTAAAACTTACTACCCTCTCCACTACTGTCCCATCGATGTGGATAGGGGGGTGCTCCCTCTGCTGTTTCCTGAAGTCCACGATCATCTCCTTTGTTTTGTTGACGTTGAGTGTGAGGTTATTTTCCTGACACCACACACACACACCTCCTCCCTGTAGGCCGTCTCATAGTTGTTGGTAATAAAGCCTACCACTGTAGTGTCGTCTGCAAACTTGATGATTGAGTTGGAGGCGTGCATGGCCACACAGTCGTGGGTGAACAGGGAGTACAGGAGAGGGCTCAAAACGCACCCTTGTGGGGCCCCAGTGTTGAGGATCAGCGGGGTGGAGATGTTGTTACCTACCCTCACCACCTGGGGGCGGCCCGTCAGGAAGTCCAGTACCCAGTTGCACATGGCGGGGTCGAGACCCAGGGTCTCGAGCTTAATGAGGAGTTTGGAGGGTACTATGGTGTTAAATGCTGAGCTGTAGTCGATGAACAGCATTCCCACATAGGTATTCCTCAAGTACAGATGGGTTAGGGCAGTGTGCAGTGTGGTTGCGATTGCGTCGTCTGTGGACCTATTGTGGCGGTAAGCAAATTGGAGTGGGTCTAGAGTGTCAGGTAGGGTGGAGGTGATATGGTCCTTGACTAATCTCTTAAAGCACTTCATGATGACGGAAGTGAGTGCTACGGGGCGGTAGTCATTTAGCTCAGTTACCTTAGCTTTCTTGGGAACAGGAACAATGGTGGCCCTCTTGAAGCATGTGGGAACAGCAGACTGGGATAGGGATTGATTGAATATGTCCGTAAACACACCAGCCAGCTGGTCTGTGCATGCTCTGAGGGCGCGGCTGGGGATGCCATCTGGGCTGCAGCCTTGCGAGGGTTAACACGTTTAAATGTTTCACTCACCTCGGCTGCAGTGAAGGAGAGTCCGCAGGTTTTGGTAGCGGGCCATGTCAGTGGCACTGTATTGTCCTCAAAGCGAGAAAAGTTGTTTAGTCTGTCTGGGAGCAAGACATCCTGGTCCGTGACGGGGCTGGTTTTCTTTTTGTAATCCGTGATTGACTGTAGACCCTGCCACATACCTCGTGTCTGAGCCGTTGAATTGCGACTCTACTTTGTCTCTATACTGACGCTTAGCTTGTTTGATTGCCTTGCGGAGGGAATAGCTACCCTGTTTGTATTCGGTCATGTTTCCAGTCAATTTGCCCTGGTTAAAAGCAGTGGTTCGCGCTTTCAGTGTCACGCGAATGCTGCCATCAATCCACAGTTTCTTTTAATATTTGCTGTGGGTAAGACATCGCCGATGCACTTGCTAATAAACTCGCTCACCGAATCAGCGTATTCCATCAATGTTGTTGTTTGACGCAATGCGGAACATATCCCAATCCACGTGATCGAAGCAATCTTGAAGTGTGGAATCAGATTGGTCAGACCAGCATTGAACAGACCTGAGCGCGGGAGCTTCCTATTTTAGTCTCTGTCTATAGGTAGGGAGCAACAAAATGGAGTTGTGGTCAGCTTTTCCAAAAGGAGGGCGGGGGAGGGCCTTATATGCGTCGCAGAAGTTAGAATAACAATGATCCAGGGTTTTACCAGCCCTGGTAGCACAATCGATATGCTGATACAGTTTAGGGAGTCTTGTTTTCAGATTAGCCTTGTTAAAATCCCCAGCTACAATGAATGCAGCCTCAGGATATGTGGTTTCCAGTTTACATAGAGTCAAATAAAGTTTGTTCAGGGCCATCGATGTGTCTGCTTGGGGGGGAATATATGCCAGCTGTGATTATAATCGAAGAGATTTTTCTTGGTAGATAATGCGGTCGACATTTGATTGTGAGGAATTCTATGTCAGGTGAACAGAAGGACTTGAGTGTCTGTATGTTGTTATGATCACACCACGTCTCGTTAATCATAAGGCATACACCCACGCCCCTCTTCTTACCAGGAAGATGCTAGTTTCTGTCGGTGTAAAGCGTGAAGAAACCAGCTGGCTGCACCGACTCCGTAAGCATGTCTCGAGTGAGCCATGTTTCTGTGACGCAAAGAACGTTCCAGTCCCTGATGTCCCTCTGGAATGCTACCCTTGCTGGGATTTCATCAACCTTGTTGTCAAGAGACTGGACATTGGTGAGTAGTATGCTGAGGAGCAGTGTGCGATGTGCCCCTCTGACCAGAAGACCGCCTCGTCTGCCTCTTTTATGGCGTCGTTGTTTTGGTTCGCCGGCTGGGATCCGATCCATTGTCCTGGGTGGTGGGCAAAACAGAGGATCCACTTCGGGAAAGTCATTTTCCTGGTCGTAATGCTGGTGAGTTGACGTTGCTCTTATATCCAGTAGTTCCTCCCGACTTTATGTAATAAAACCTAAGATTACCTGGGGTAACAATGTAAGAAATAACACGTAAAAAAACTAAATCCTGCATAGTTTCCTAGGAACGCGAAGCGAGGCGGCCATCTCTGTTGGCGCCGGAAGTAAACCAGACATTGTCAAACAGAAAGGGGCACAGAATACAGCAGCAACACAAAACACCCAACACAGCATCTAGATAGAACCTGCCGGGACTACAAGTGATGTGAACTTAAAAATACTACACATGAGAGAAAAATAAGATCATTGTATTTGTCAAACTATCGCTTTCATTTCACATTCTACTATCTAGTCTTTCCACCGTAGGCTATTATCTAGTCTTTCCACCGTAGGCTAGAAGTTGTAACAGAAGGGAATGTTTTTGTGCCTCTCACCAGGTACTCGAAGACTAGCGTCAGGGACTTGTCTGTGTGGATGATGTCGTGCAGGGTCACTATGTTGGCGTGTTTCAGGTCCTTCAGTAAGGACACCTCTCTGATCGCAGTGCAAGGTGCTCCCTCCTCGTGCTCCAGTCTGATCTCCTTCAGAGCCACCAGGTTGTCTGTCAATTTACTCCTTCCTTTAAACACTGTAGCATACGTTCCCTGGAGGGAGGGGAGAGAGAGAGAGAGAGATTAGAGAGAGGGATGAGAAAGGGAGAGAGGGAGAGAGATTAGAGAGAGGGAGAAAGGGATGAGAGCGGTGAGAGATGAGAAAGGGAGAGGGGGTGACAGAGGGGAAGGGGGTGAGAGATGAGAAAGGGAGAGAGGGAGAGAGATTAGAGACAGGGAGAAAGGGATGAGAGGGGAGGGGGTGAGAGATGAGAAAGGGAGAGAGGGGGTGAGAGGGGAAGGGGGTGAGAGAGGGGGTGACAGAGGGGAAGGGGGTGACAGAGGGGGGTGACAGAGGGGAAGGGGGTGAGAGATGAGAAAGGGAGAGAGGGGGTGACAGAGGGGAAGGGGGTGAGAGATGAGAAAGGGAGAGAGGGAGAGAGATTAGTGACAGGGAGAAAGGGATGAGAGGGGAGGGGGTGAGAGATGAGAAAGGGAGAGAGGGGGTGAGAGAGGAAGGGGGTGAGCGAGGGGGTGACAGAGGGGAAGGGGGTGAGAGAGATGAGAAAGGGAGAGAGGAAGGGGGGGTGAGAGAGATGAGAAAGGGAGAGAGGAAGGGGGTGAGAGAGAGGAAGGGGGGGTGAGAGAGAGGAAGGGGGGTGAGAGAGAGGAAGGGGGGGTGAGAGAGAGGAAGGGGGTGAGAGAGAGGAAGGGGGGTGAGAGAGGAGAAAGGGAGAGAGGGGGTGAGAGAGGGAAGGGGGTGAGAGAGAGGGGAAGGGGGTGAGAGAGAGGGAAGGGAGAGAGGGAGAGAGATTAGTGACAGGGAGAAAGGGATGAGAGGGGAGGGGGTGAGAGATGAGAAAGGGAGAGAGGGGGTGAGAGGGGAAGGGGGGTGAGAGAGGGGGTGACAGAGGGGAAGGGGGTGAGAGAGATGAGAAAGGGAGAGAGGAAGGGGGGGGTGAGAGAGAGGAAGGGGGGTGAGAGAGAGGAAGGGGGGTGAGAGAGAGGAAGGGGGTGAGAGAGGGGAGGGGGGGTGAGAGAGGGGGGTGAGAGAGGGGAAGGGGGTGAGAGAGAGGGAAGGGGGTGAGAGAGAGGGAAGGGGGTGAGAGAGAGGGGAAGGGGGGGTGAGAGAGGAGAAAGGGAGAGAGGGGGTGAGAGGGGAAGGGGGTGTGAGAGAGGGGAAGGGGGCGAGAGAGAGGGGAAGGGGGTGAGAGAGAGGGAAGGGGGTGAGAGAGAGGGGAAGGGGGGTGAGAGAGAGGGGAAGGGGGTGAGAGAGAGGGGAAGGGGGGTGTGAGAGGGGAAGGGGGGTGTGAGAGGGGAAGGGGGTGTGAGAGGGGAAGGGGGTGAGAGAGGGGGGTGAGAGAGGGGGAGGGGGTGAGCGAGGGGGTGACAGAGGGGAGGGGGTGACAGAGGGGAGGGGGTGACAGAGGGGAGGGGGGTGACAGAGGGGAGGGGGGTGAAGGACCAGATCCAAATCCAAAGTTATTATTATCATGTGATGAACTATATTACATTTAGACTGCGTTGAATCACTGATCTATAAATCACCTTCCATCCCAAATAACTCGTCACTGTGTGACCCAGATGAGTGTTTCTGCACCTCTCCTTGGCCAAACAGATTCCTTCTAAAACACACTGATGATCAGCAGAGGTGAGGGGTCAAGGTCTCCATGAACTCAATGACCAGGTTTAAGGTAGAATGACTGAGTGTTAAATAATCAAATGGCCATGAGGAAAAACAGGCAGCTGTGGTCTTTCAGACATAGTGAGCAAGTAGGATATCAGGGAGGGGAGGAAGCCAAATCGGTATATGTGTCTGAGCACAGAGAGAGAGAAAGAAGCAACACACACACACACCTCTCCTAACTTGTCCAGTTTGATGTATGTCTCAAGCTTCCCGAATCCAATTTCAGACTGAAAGAAAAGATGAATAAACATTTATGTTAATGAGGGTTCATGTCCTTGTTAACAGTGACCGACTTATACCTACAAACGTTCCACAAAACCTTCTGGCGGCCGTGTGTGTGTGTGTGTGTGTGTGTGTGTGTGTGTGTGTGTGTGTGTGTGTGTGTGTGTACTATATGGTCCCACTGGGTGTAATTTCATCTGACATTGGCTTTGATGTTGTGAAAGGGAGGAGGCAGTTTGGTGCATGTGAGTGGAAGCATGTGATTCGCTTAGCAGAACAGTGAACCATACCGTTCCTCTATTCTCATCCTGACAGGCAGCAGCATAAACACACACAGCGGTGCTGACACAGACCATTCTGAGATGAGATGTAAACAGAAGACAACAGAGAGTGGAGGAGACCAGGCGTGAGCTCTCTCTGTCAGTCTCCCTCTCGCTCTCTCTGTCCGTCCGTCCATCCGTCCGTCTCCGTCCCTCGCTCTGACTGTCCGTCCGTCCGTCTCCGTCCCTCGCTCTGACTGTCCGTCCGTCCGTCTCCGTCCCTCGCTCTGACTGTCCGTCCGTCCGTCTCCGTCCCTCGCTCTGACTGTCCGTCCGTCCGTCTCCGTCCCTCGCTCTGACTGTCCGTCCGTCTCCGTCCCTCGCTCTGACTGTCCGTCCGTCCGTCCGTCTCCGTCCCTCGCTGACTGTCCGTCCGTCCGTCTCCGTCCCTCGCTCTGACTGTCCGTCCGTCTCCGTCCCTCGTTCTGACTGTCCGTCCTTCTCCGTCGCTCGCTCTGACTGTCCGTCCTTCTCCGTCGCTCGCTCTGACTGTCCGTCCATCTCCGTCCGTCAGTCCATCCCCCCGTCCATCACTTCATCCCCCTCTCTGTCCTCCTCTGTTCGTCCACTCTCGCTCCCTCTCCGCCCCCCCTCTCTCGCTCTGCCCCCCTCACCGCCTCCCCTCTCTTACCCTCCCCCTCTCTCTCTCACCAATGATGCTCTTCGGGAGCGTCGGCTGAGGGGCAGGTCGAAGGAGGGGCTGGTGAGCTGTAGTTTCTCCAAGTAACCATCTGGAATACGGATGTCAGCAGGTAAGGACAGACGCTTGTTCAGGTCCTACACACACACACACACGAGAGAGCGAGAAAGAGAGAGGGAGGGGGTGAGAGAGTGATAGAAACCCTTGGACTCCCCAATAACTGACCAGGAGCTCTAAAAGAAACTTCAATTCCTCAAATTAAAAACAAAAAGCATGCTAACCTGATGGCATCCTAAATGAGATGCTCAAACTCACTAGTGCAACATTTCAATTGGCTATATTAATTAAAACTTTTTAATTTAATCCTGAGTGTGGTTATTTCCCTGACATCTGGAATCAAGGACTCATAACCCCAATCTTCAAGAACGGAGACAAATTTGACCCCAACAATTACAGAGACCTTTGTGTGAACAGTAACCTGGGGAAGGTTTTCTGTAGTATTATCAATGTAAGATTTCAAACTTCCTTAATAAGCACAATGTCTTGATTTATACCAAAACATTGAGACTTATCATATTTACACCCTACACACCCTGATAGATAAACATGTCCACCAAAATATATAAGCTTGCTTTATCGACTTCCAAAAAGCATTTGATTCTATTTGGCAGACAGGACTGTTCTACAAAGTTATTGAAAGTGGTGTAGGGGGTAAAACATATGACATAATTAAATCAATGTATACTGGCAATACGTGCAGCATTAAAATTGTCAAGAAAAGATCAGAATTCTTTAACCAGGGACGGGGCCTTCGCCAGGGTTGCAATCTGAGCCCTGCACTCTTCAATATTTACATCAACGAATTGGCCACTAATCTAGAAAAATCCTCAGCCCTTGGTGTTAGTCTCCACAATTCAGAGGTTAAATGCCTACTCTTCTCAGATGACCTATGCCTGCCACCCACAGCACATGGCCTACAGCAGAGCCTGGACCTGCTAGAGCAGTACTGCCAGACCTGGGCCCTGGCAGTAAACCCCAAAAAGACTAAAATAATGATTTTCCAGAGAAGATCCAGATCTCAGGGAATTAGACCAAAGTTCGCAATTGGTACAAAATATATAGAGTACTGCACACACTACATTTACTTAGGTTTAAAATAATCTCAAATGGACACCTTAATGAGGCAGTGAATGAACTGAGAGAGAAAGCATGCAGGGCATTCTACGCCATTAAAAAACAAATTCAAATTGAAATACCTATTCAAATTTGGCAAAATCGAATTGAATGTGTCATTGAACCACTTGCACTTTATGCCAGCGATGTGTGGGGTCCACTTGCAAAACAAGATTTCATCAAATGGATCAAACACCCCATTGAAACCCTGCATGCTGAGTTCTGTAAGATTCTCCTACATGTCCAGAGGAAAACTACAAACAATGCATGCAGGGCAGAATTAGGTTAATATCCACTAATAATAAGAACTCAAAAAAGAGCAATTAAGTTTTGTAAACACCTAAAATAGTGACCCCCTCGCATATAATTACCAAGCCCTGTAATGCCAAGAGCTGAGCAAAGAAAAGAGTCCCCTCATCCAGCTGGTCCTGGGGCTGAGTTCACTAACCTGTTCTACTAACACACTGAAGCCTCAGTCCCCTCATCCAGCTGGTCCTGGGGCTGAGTTCACTAACCTGTTCTACTAACACACTGAAGCCTCAGGACTCTCATCCAGCTGGTCCTGGGGCTGAGTTCACTAACCTGTTCTACTAACACACTGAAGCCTCAGTCCCCTCATCCAGCTGGTCCTGGGGCTGAGTTCACTAACCTGTTCTACTAACACACTGAAGCCTCAGGACCAGAACATCCAATCAATCAGAATAAAACAAATTACAACACAATTGCTTATTGGGAAACACAAGCACAGTGCTATCTGGCCATAAATCGACAGCACACCGTGGCTAACTATTTGACAATGATTACTGATCAAAACCTTGACAAAGTACAGGCTCAGTGAGCACAGCCTTGTCATTGAGAAGGGTAGACACAGGAACACCTGGTTCCCTGTAGAGGAAAGGCTGTGCAACCACTGTACAACAGCAGAACCTGAGACGGAGCTGCATTTCCTGACAAAATGTGAAAAATATTAAACAATTAGAGTGTCATTTCCCCAAATTTGAAGCCCTTATTCAAGGTTTCAAAGACCTCTCTGATGAGAGTAGGCCACCCGTCCTGTTGGGGGAGGACGCAGAGAGCTGTGGGTTGGCAGCGCACTATATTGCTGCCTGACATAAGATGAAGGACAGTGTCTGACAGACCAATCAACCTGCACATGTCCTCTACTGTATGCTTGTTGTTCAATGTTTGGTTATTTTGACCCTTGGTTATTGTTGTTATTGTTGTTACTGTTGTCAATTTTGATTCTTATTATTTTCATATTGTAAATAACCAAAGTAAGCTTTGGCAATATGTACATTGTTACGTCATGCCAATAAAGCAAATTGAATTGAGAAAGCGACAGAGAGACAGTGAAAACAGCTAGGTAACATGCTAATGTAAATCTAGACCTTAAGTAAACAGAGTCAACTCTAAACCAATACTGCAGACCCTAAACTAAACAGAGTCGAGGAGACCCTAAACTAAATCCTGGGGGAGATCCTTGGACTCTTGGTAGCTCAGTTGGTATGGCACTTGTAATGCCAGGGGTTTGGGTTCGATTCCTGGGATCACCCATTTGTAAAATGTATGCATGCATGACGAAGTGCTTTGGATAAAAGCGTCTGCTTAATGGAATATATTGTAATGAAACAGGCAGGGAGCAGGTCTCGAACCCTCGACCTTCGAACCCGAGGTCCGACGCGCTATCGACTGCCGCAGGTCCGTCCGTCTCCGTCCCTCGCGCTATCGACTGCGTGCTCCTCGTGCTCCTGCGGCAGAGTCGATTTTCGGGCTTATAAACCCAGGGTTGTTACACTATTATTATTTTACAACAGTTGCTTCTAGCCCCATGAACAGCCCACCGAGGACTCCATTATCTAACAGAGAGTACTGTGTGTGTGTGTGTGTGTGTGTGTGTGTGTGTGTGTGTGTGTGTGTGTGTGTGTGTGTGTGTGTGTGTGTGTGTGTGTGTGTGTGTGTGTGTGCATGTTATAAACGGTATCCCTGAGGCTGTGTAAGAGACATGGGTTCATGACTTTACCCCCCGAGGAAACCTGCCCCAAAACATGAGCTTGATGGCTTGTTATATAGAAACACACACACACACACACTTCTTATTGCATTTCCTCTGTTGGTTAGATTACTGGATGTTAATCTCTCTGGCTGTTTAAAATCCACTCCCACCTTTTCTGAGGCAATGCTGAAGTAACAGTGGGAAACTGGTTTTATGCAACACTGAACTATCAAATGGTTTTCTCCAGTGTCTAAATATATGATTGACCCTGTCCAGGGAGCACATATAAAAGACAGTCAGTTTTACATGATCTTTCTAGTGCTGAAAGAACCAACAACTATCTAGTATCGACTCTGCCGGCTCTGCCCCCGCCGGCTCTCTGCCCCCGCCGGCTCTCTGCCCCCGCCGGCTCTGCCCCGCCGGCTCTGCCCTTTCTGTTTCTGTCTGGAATGTGACTATGGTCTCATCTGCCTTTTGGTTGTGTAGTTGTGTGCTGTAACCGGTCGTAACTAGGGGGATGTTGAATCATGCTTTATACGGTATGTTGATAGAGTAGCAGCATAGGTAAGTCTTATTGCTGCTATTACTGGATTGGTGTTTTCTTTGTTTAAATTAAGAAATCCTATTGGTCTATCTATCTTGAGCTATGGAATCCTATTGGTCTATGTCCCTCCAGTGCCAGGATTGGCGATATCGGGGGCGGCGGGGGGGGTTATCCGTTAGCTGACCTCTGAACCCCTTCCCCCTCTACAGTTGTCCAATCATCCGGTCCTAATCCCGTACAACGGGGCCCATCTGGAACGTATTACATTGTGTAATCCCATACAGTGATGTAATCCCAGAACAGCCATGTATCCTCTAGTCTACTTACCACTACAGGACTATATAATACTAGTGACAACAGAACAGCCATGTTTCCTCTAGTCTACTTACCACTACAGGACTATATAATACTAGTGACAACAGAACAGCCATGTTTCCTCTGTAGACGACAGGACAATATAATACTAGTGACAACAGAACAGCCATGTTTCCTCTGTAGACTACAGGACTATATAATACTAGTGACAACAGAACAGCCATGTTTCCTCTGTAGACTACAGGACTATATAATACTAGTGACAACAGAACAGCCATGTTTCCTCTGTAGACTACAGGACTATATAATACTAGTGACAACAGAACAGCCATGTTTCCTCTGTAGACGACAGGACTATATAATACTAGTGACAACAGAACAGCCATGTTTCCTCTGTAGACTACAGGACTATATAATACTAGTGACAACAGAACAGCCATGTTTCCTCTGTAGACTACAGGACTATATAATACTAGTGACAACAGAACAGCCATGTTTCCTCTGTAGACTACAGGACTATATAATACTAGTGACAACAGAACAGCCATGTTTCCTCTGTAGACTACACGACTATATAATACTAGTGACAACAGAACAGCCATGTTTCCTCTGTAGACTACAGGACTATATAATACTAGTGACAACAGAACAGCCATGTTTCCTCTGTAGACTACAGGACTATATAATACTACTGACAACAGAACAGCCATGTTTCCTCTGTAGACGACAGGACTATATAATACTAGTGACAACAGAACAGCCATGTTTCCTCTGTAGACGACAGGACTATATAATACTAGTGACAACAGAACAGCCATGTTTCCTCTGTAGACGACAGGACTATATAATACTAGTGACAACAGAACAGCCATGTTTCCTCTGTAGACTACAGGACTATATAATACTACTGACAACAGAACAGCCATGTTTCCTCTGTAGACTACAGGACTATATAATACTAGTGACAACAGAACAGCCATGTTTCCTCTGTAGACGACAGGACTATATAATACTAGTGACAACAGAACAGCCATGTTTCCTCTGTAGACGACAGGACTATATAATACTAGTGACAACAGAACAGCCATGTTTCCTCTGTAGACTACAGGACTATATAATACTAGTGACAACAGAACAGCCATGTTTCCTCTGTAGACGACAGGACTATATAATACTAGTGACAACAGAACAGCCATGTTTCCTCTGTAGACTACAGGACTATATAATACTAGTGACAACAGAACAGCCATGTTTCCTCTGTAGACTACAGGACTATATAATACTAGTGACAACAGAACAGCCATGTTTCCTCTGTAGACTACAGGACTATATAATACTAGTGACAACAGAACAGCCATGTTTCCTCTGTAGACTACAGGACTATATAATACTAGTGACAACAGAACAGCCATGTTTCCTCTGTAGACTACAGGACTATATAATACTAGTGACAACAGAACAGCCATGTTTCCTCTGTAGACTACAGGACTATATAATACTAGTGACAACAGAACAGCCATGTTTCCTCTGTAGACGACAGGACTATATAATACTAGTGACAACAGAACAGCCATGTTTCCTCTGTAGACTACAGGACTATATAATACTAGTGACAACAGAACAGCCATGTTTCCTCTGTAGACTACAGGACAATATAATACTAGTGACAACAGAACAGCCATGTTTCCTCTGTAGACTACAGGACTATATAATACTAGTGACAACAGAACAGCCATGTTTCCTCTGTAGACTACAGGACTATATAATACTACTGTAACTGACTGACCACAGACACAGAGGAGGCACAGTCAGAGAGTTCGGGTTAATCCCTTCATAGAGTATGTCAGGTCCACTGTTTAAATGTTATAGTGGGTATAATGTTGTAATCATTATTGTATGGTAACGGAAAAGGAGAATATACATCTTCAGAATGGACGATACAGTTCGATTCTCCTCTGAACTTTAGGGGCAACTGGTGTATGGACCGTGTGATAGGGCCCAGGAGCCCTGGTGTATGGACCGTGTGATAGGGCCCAGAAGCCCTGGTATATGGACCGTGTGATGGGGCCCAGGAGCCATGGTATATGGACCGTGTGATGGGGCCCAGGAGCCCTGGTATATGGACCGTGTGATGGGGCCCAGGAGCCCTGGTATATGGACCGTGTGATGGGGCCCAGGAGCCCTGGTATATGGACCGTGTGATGGGGCCCAGGAGCCCTGGTATATGGACCGTGTGATGGGGCCCAGGAGCCCTGGTATATGGACCGTGTGATGGGGCCCAGGAGCCCTGGTATATGGACCGTGTGATAGGGCCCAGGAGCCCTGGTATATGGACCGTGTGATAGGGCCCAGGAGCCCTGGTATATGGACCGTGTGATAGGGCCCAGGAGCCCTGGTATATGGACCGTGTGATGGGGCCCAGGAGCCCTGGTATATGGACCGTGTGATAGGGCCCAGGAGCCATGGTATATGGACCGTGTGATAGGGCCCAGGCTCCAGGAGCCCTGGTATATGGACCGTGTGATAGGGCCCAGGTTCCAGGAGCCCTGGTATATGGACCATGTGATAGGGCCCAGGCTCCAGGAGCCCTGGCATATGGACCGTGTGATAGGGCCCAGTCTACAGGAGCCCTGGTATATGGACCGTGTGATAGGGCCCAGGCTCCAGGAGCCCTGGTATATGGACCGAGTGATAGGGCCCAGGCTCCAGGAGCGTTGTTATATGGATCGTGTGAAAGGCCCTAGGCGTGCTGCTGAAGAAGGCCCCAGTACAACAGTGTCTACTGTATTGACAGTTATTGATTGAACAGTGGGACAGAACGGCTACTAAGCAGAGGTGTGGACTCAAATCACAAATATGATGACTTGCAACTCGACTTTGACTTTAACACCAATGATTTGCGCCTTGACTTGGACTTGAGCCTTATGACTCGACCTGACTTGATACCCTCCCCAAGCCTCCCCAAGCCCAAATATTAAAAAATGATGCTATAAAAAATTTAAAAAGTGTGCAGCGCATCAACTCTTCATTTAACGGATTACAGTTTGAATCGGACAGCAGCCAATCAAATTGTGCCAGCGGAGATAAAGTTGTGAGTGACGGTGAAGAGGAATGTCGGTGGGTGAATTCAGATGGAGCCCTTGGAAAGATGACCCCTGAAATTATTATTTTCGGATATGACGATGCTGTATCAACAATAAAAATGGATTGCAACTTACAAAACATGCGGAAAGAAAACTACAGAAGGAGGAACAACAATTTCAAACTTTGTTTGACATTTGAAGCTGCACAAAGAACGGTGAGTCGTGGTTAATATAGCCGACAGCTATATATTTTATTACTTTACTGGTGTATCATGAAGGCAAACGTAACGTTAAATCAATGAGCCTCCACAGTCAGTCAGTGCGGGAACGTGATCATTGCACCCAGATTGAGTTACAACTGGCTAGGCATTTGGTAGCCTAAATCCTGCCTGATGTTACTGCTGTTCCTAAAACCATTGACATACGTTAGCCTACTGTAACCACATAGAAAGTGTGTGTGTGTGTGTGTTGGTTGGGCGATTATGTTCAAGCCTACACCGCCTGATTGCGCCCCATAGCGATCCTCGATAGTCGATCACTATTTTTTGGGGGGGGGGGGGGCTACCCATGTATTTCCATGGAAATATAACGTTCATTTGGAAAGTAATAAGTATATAGATATTTATAAAACGCATTCATGATTTGCGTAAATGTAATATACTAACTATTACTCTTGGTAAAAATATGAAATGGTATTACATTTGGTGAAGAGCACATTATGACTTGTTTAGGACTTGGGACTTGCCTGTCTTGACTTGGGTCTTGCCTGTCTGGACTTGGGTCTTGCCTGTCTGGACTTGGGTCTTGCCTGTCTGGACTTGGGTCTTGCCTGTCTGGACTTGGGTCTTGCCTGTCTGGACTTGGGTCTTGCCTGTCTGGACTTGGGTCTTGCCTGTCTGGACTTGGGTCTTGCCTGTCTGGACTTGGGTCTTGCCTGTCTGGACTTGGGTCTTGCCTGTCTGGACTTGGGTCTTGCCTGTCTGGACTTGGGTCTTGCCTGTCTGGACTTGGGTCTTGCCTGTCTGGACTTGGGTCTTGCCTGTCTGGACTTGGGTCTTGCCTGTCTGGACTTGGGTCTTGCCTGTCTGGACTTGGGTCTTGCCTGTCTGGACTTGGGTCTTGCCTGTCTGGACTTGGGTCTTGCCTGTCTGGACTTGGGTCTTGCCTGTCTGGACTTGGGTCTTGCCTGTCTGGACTTGGGTCTTGCCTGTCTGGACTTGGGACTTGCCTGTCTGGACTTGGGACTTGCCTGTCTTGACTTGGGTCTTGCCTGTCTTGACTTGGGTCTTGCCTGTCTTGACTTGGGTCTTGCCTGTCTTGACTTGGGTCTTGCCTGTCTTGACTTGGGTCTTGCCTGTCTTGACTTGGGTCTTGCCTGTCTTGACTTGGGTCTTGCCTGTCTTGACTTGGGTCTTGCCTGTCTTGACTTGGGACTTGCCTGTCTTGACTTGGGACTTGCCTGTCTTGACTTGGGTCTTGCCTGTCTTGACTTGGGTCTTGCCTGTCTTGACTTGGGTCTTGCCTGTCTTGACTTGGGTCTTGCCTGTCTTGACTTGGGTCTTGCCTGTCTTGACTTGGGTCTTGCCTGTCTTGACTTGGGTCTTGCCTGTCTTGACTTGGGTCTTGCCTGTCTTGACTTGGGTCTTGCCTGTCTTGACTTGGGTCTTGCCTGTCTTGACTTGGGTCTTGCCTGTCTTGACTTGGGTCTTGCCTGTCTTGACTTGGGTCTTGCCTGTCTTGACTTGGGTCTTGCCTGTCTTGACTTGGGTCTTGCCTGTCTTGACTTGGGTCTTGCCTGTCTTGACTTGGGTCTTGCCTGTCTTGACTTGGGTCTTGCCTGTCTTGACTTGGGTCTTGCCTGTCTTGACTTGGGTCTTGCCTGTCTTGACTTGGGTCTTGCCTGTCTTGACTTGGGTCTTGCCTGTCTTGACTTGGGTCTTGAGTGCTAAGACTTGAGACTTACTTGTGACTTTATAAAACAATGACTTTGTCCCACCCCTGGCTACTGGTATGTGGAGCTCCTTCCCTCTCCCTGTGTGCTAAAGGAAATGTGTCAATACTCATCAGGCATGTGATGGGATGTGTTGTGGTGCTCTGGGCTGAAGCTGTGGTGCTCTGGACTGAAGCTGTGGTGCTTTGGAGGGGGTCAATCAAACAACGCGTTCCAAAACACACAAAGCAGGACTCTGTAGGGAGTGGCTCTGAACAGGAGCTAACTGGCGAATTGTGGATCGCCTACAGGAGGCAGCGTGGGGAGAGCTATCTAGCTAACAGAGTGAGAGAGAAGGGGGAGGGAGAGCTATCTAGCTAGCAGAGTCAGAGAGAAGGGGGAGGGAGAGCTATCTAGCTAGCAGAGTCAGAGAGAAGGGGGAGGGAGAGCTATCTAGCTAGCAGAGTCAGAGAGAAGGGGGAGGGAGAGCTATCAAGCTAGCAGAGTCAGAGAGAAGGGGGAGGGAGAGCTATCAAGCTAGCAGAGTCAGAGAGAAGGGGGAGGGAGAGCTATCAAGCTAGCAGAGTCAGAGAGAAGGGGGAGGGAGAGCTATCTAGCTAGCAGAGTCAGAGAGAAGGGGGGGAGCTATCTAGCTAGCAGAGTCAGAGAGAAGGGGGAGGGAGAGCTATCTAGCTAGCAGAGTCAGAGAGAAGGGGGAGGGAGAGCTATCTAGCTAGCAGAGTCAGAGAGAAGGGGGAGGGAGGCTGGAAGAGAGAAATAAAGAGAGAGAAAGAGAGGGTCAATGAAAAGAGAGAAAAAAAGTGAAAACCAGAGAGGAGGAGTATTGATGTTTGTGGGGTTTCACGTTCCTGTGTAAGGAGCATGTAGGTTTCTAGCAGACTCAAACCTCTCTGTAGATAATGCAGTGGTCTGTGTCAATATGTACAGTAAGGAACATGTAGGTTTCTAGCAGACTCAAACCTCTCTGTAGATAATGCAGTGGTCTGTGTCAATATGCACAGTATATGAAAGCATATACAGGTTTTTGATGTTGTGAATGCCAATTGTGAAGGGAAAAAACCCCACCCATTGGTTTTTCTCTTCTGTTTGGTTGTTCCCAAGGCAGGCCTCGTTGCTCAGTACTTTTCAGGAAAACAACCAATCCCTTTCCCTAGTGGACATCACATGCCTTTCACAGTTTGTCTTCCAAAGCTAGATTTACAGTAGTAAGATTTAGATTCTGGAAACTAGTTTGATGATAAACAATGATGCTGTCGGATCTTTGTCTGGTCTGTCACACAAACACACACAAACACACACAGCTTGATGAGTCATGAGGACCTGCGGGTGGTGCGTGTGAGACAAGTATGTGGGGCCTCCCGACTGGTGCAGTGGTCTGAGGTACTGCATCGCAGTGCTAGCTGTGCAACTGGAAGTCTTGGTTCGAGTCCAGGCTCTGTCACAGCCGGCTGCGGCCGGGAAACACATGGGGCGGCGCACAATTGGCCCAGTGTCATCCGGGTTAGGGGAAGGTTTGGCCGGCAGTGATGTCCTTGTCCCATCGCACTGTAGCGTCTCCTGTGGCGGGCCGGGCGCAGTGCACGCTGACACGGTGGCCAGGTGTACGGTGTCTCCTCCAACACATTGGTGCTTCTGGGTTAAGCGGGCATTGTGTCAAGGAGCAGTGCGGATTGGTTGGGTTGTGTTTCGGAGGATGCATGGCTCTCGACCTTCGTCTCTCCTGAATCCGTACGGGAGTTGAAGCAATGAGACAAGAATGTAACTACCAATTGAATACCATGAAATTAGGGAGTAAAAGAGGTAAACATATATTTTTTAAATACATTTTTTTAAAGATTACGTTTGTTTTAAGATTAGGTACAGTATGTGCTAAGACTACGTATGTATCAGCTCTACCCAAAATAACTGTGCTATTTTAAACCTCTCCCTGACCAAGTCTGTAATACTTACATGTTTCAAGCAGACCACCATAGTCCCTGTGCCCAAAGAACAAAGGTAACCTGCCGAAATGATTACCGACCCATGGCACTCATGTCGGTAGCCATGAAGTGCTTTGAAATTCTGGTCATGGCTCACATTAACAGCATCCTCCCGGACACCCTAGACCCACTCCAATCACCCCAACAGATCCACAGATAACATTATCTCAATCGCACTCCACACAGCCCTTTCTCACCTGGACAAAAGGAACACCTATGTGAGAATGCTGTTCATGGACTACAGCTCAGCGTTCAACACCCTAGTGCCCACGAAGCTCATCACTAAGGACTCTGGAACAAAATACCCCCCAAAATACTCCCAACTGGATCCTGGACTTCCTGAAAGGCCACCCCCAGGTGGTAAAAGTAGACAACAACACGTCTGCCACGATGATCCTTAACACTGGGGCCCCTCAGGGGTGTGTACTTAGTCCCCTCCTGTATTCCCTGTTCACCCACGACTGCGTGGCCAAACACGACTCTAACACCATCATTAAGTTTGCTGATGCCACAACAGTGGCATGACCGACAACTATGAGACAGCCTAGAATGAGAAGGCAACAACCTCTCCCTCAATGTGAGCAAGACTAAGGAGATGATCGTGGACTACAGGAAAAGACGGGGCGAACAGGCCCCCATTAACATCGACGGGGCTGTAGTGGAGCGGGTCGAGAGTTTCAAGGTCCTTGATGTCCACATTACCAATGAACTATCATGGCCCAAACACACCAAGACTGTCGTAAAGAGGGCAAGACAAAACCTTTTCTCCCTCAGGAGACTTTTGCATGGGCCCCTAGATCTTCAAAAGGTTCTACAGCTGCACCATCGAGAACATCCTGACCGGTTGCATCATTGCTTGGTATGGCAACTGCTCGGCATCTGACCATAAGGCGCTACAGAGGGTAGTGCAAACGGCCCAGTACCTCACTGGGGCCAAACTTCCTGCCATCCAGGACCTATATAATAGGCGTGTCAGAGGAAAGCCCATAACATTGTCAGAGACTCCAGTCACCCAAGTTATAGACTGCGCCAAGTCTATGACCAAAAGACTCAACAGCTTCTACCACCAAGCCATAAGACTGCTGAACAATTCAGAAAACTGCCACCACACAATTTACATTGATCCCCCCCTTCCTTTTTGTACACTGCTGCTACTCGCTGTTTGTTTGTTACATATGCATAGTCACTTCACCTCCACCTACATGTACAGATTACCTCAAATAGCCTGTACCCCTGCATACCGGTGCCCCCTGTATATAGCCTTATTATTGTTATTCTTATTGTGTTACTTTTTATTATAACTTTTAATTTTAGTCTACTTGTTAAGTATTTTCTGCACTGTTGGTTAAGGGCTTGTAATTAAGCCTTTCACTGTAAAGATTCGGACCGCAGAGTGAAGGAAAAGCAGCCAACAATTGCTCAGCATATGTGGGAAGTCCTTCAAGACGGTTGGAAAAGCATTCCAGGTGAAGATGGTTGAGAGAATGCCAAGATTGTGCAAAGCTGTCATCAAGGCAAAGGGTGGCTATTTGACTAATCTCAAATATATTTTGATTTGTTTAACACTTTTCTTGTTACTACATGATTCCATATGTGTTATTTCATAGTTGATGTCTTCACTATTATTCTACAATGTAGAAAATAGTAAAAATAAAGAAAACCCTGGAATGACTAGGTGTTCAATGGCATGTTGTGTTAGTTAATCCAAGTTTGTCATTTTAAAAGGCTAATTGATCATTAGAAAACCCTTTTGCAATTATATTAGCACAGCTGAAAACTGTTGTTCTGATTAAAGAAGCAATAAAACTGACTAGTTGAGTATCTGGAGCATCCGCATTTGTGGGTTCGATTACAGGCTCAAAATGGCCAGAAACAATTAACTTTCTTCTGAAACTCTTCAGTTTATACTTGTTCTGAGAAATGAAGGCTATTTCCATGCGAGATATTCTCAAGAAACTGAAGACCTCGTACAACGCTGTGTACTAATCCTTTCACAGAACAGCTCAAAGTTGCTCTAACTAGAATAAATGGGTGGGAGGCCCCGGAGCACAATGGAGCAAGAGGACAAATACATTAGAGTGTCGAGTTTAACCAGTATAGTTTGAGAAACAGATGCCTCACAAGTTCTCAACTGGAAGCTTTATTAAATAGTACCCGCAAAACACCAGTCTCAACGTCAACAATGAAGAGGCGACTCCGGACTCAGAGTTCCTCTGTCCAGTGTCTGTGTTCTTCTGCCCATCTTAATCTTTTTATTGGCCTGTCTGAAATATGGCTTTTTCTTTGCAACTCTGCCCAGAAGGCCAGCATCCCGGAGTCACTTCTTCACCGGACAGTTTAGTAGGTACACACAGCTAGTACTGGGTCAGACCTCCCCCTTGCCTCTAGAATAGCCTGAATTTGTCTGTTTGTGGATCGCCGATTAGCTAGCACAATTCTTGCCCTTCTCCTTCAAACAAGCTGTTTTCACTCTCACAGGACTGCCGCTGACTGGATTCTCAGAAAACACTAGTCACTGTCGTGTGTAAGAAGCCCAGGAGACGTTTATGAGACATTGGATCCGGCGTGCCTGGCACCGACAATCATTCCACGCTCAAAGTCACTTAGGGCCCTCGTTTTGCCCATTCCAGTAACTGAATGTCTCCATGCCGGTCTTCCTGCTTTATATAGCAAACCATGGCTCACGGCCTGTAGGAGCCATCAATTCCCGAGAATGGGGGGGGGGTGTACCTAATAAACTGGCCAGTGAGTGTATGTGACCACGGGTACGTGAGGTGAGGAATGAAATGCGTGTGAGAGAGATAGCGAGTCACTCATGGAGGACGGTGGAAGTTGAATAGAAATCTGTTACACACAAATTTTGACCTGGTTTAATAAAGATGGATCTCCCCCCTAAACTTCCATTGTCCTCCAAAAGTAGTTGAACGCCTCTGACAAAAAACCCTTCCGATCCTTCTCCGCCCTGGAACGGGCGGTGACGGGATGGAGAGGTGAAGGTGGGTCAGACCGTGAGCTAGACGTACCTCTGCAGAGATGCGTCGGTTACCCCTGTTCCTCAGACACACCCCTGTGGGAGACTGAACCTCATCTGAGCTGGTCCCTGATGCCTGGTCACTCTCTCCATCAGAACCCATCTTCATATTCTCATGGACGATGTCTAAGAGAGGAGAGAGGGGGAGAGTGGGACAAAACAGAGAGGGAGAGAGGAGGGGGAGAGTGGGACGAGAGGTATGAAACAGAGAGAGAGAGAGAAGGGGGAGAGTGGTACAAAACAGAGAGAGAGAGAGGAGGGGGAGAGTGGGACGAGAGGTATGAAACAGAGAAGAGAGAGGAGGGGGAGAGAAGAGAGAGGAGGGGGAGAGAAGAGAGAGGAGGGGGAGAGTGGGACGAGAGGCATGAAACAGAGAGAGAGAGAGAAGGGGGAGAGTGGTACAAAACAGAGAGAGAGAGAGGAGGGGGAGAGTGGGACGAGAGGTATGAAACAGAGAAGAGAGAGGAGGGGGAGAGAAGAGAGAGGAGGGGGAGAGAAGAGAGAGGAGGGGGAGAGTGGGACGAGAGGCATGAAACAGAGAGAGAGAGAGAGAAGGGGGAGAGTGGGACGAGAGGTATGAAACAGAGAGAAGAGAGAGGAGGGGGAGAGAAGAGAGAGGAGGGGGAGAGTGGGACGAGAGGCATGAAACAGAGAGAAGAGAGAGGAGGGGGAGAGTGGGACAAAACAGAGAGAGAGAGAGGAGGGGGAGAGTGGGACGAGAGGTATGAAACAGAGAGAGAGAGAGAAGGGGGAGAGTGGGACGAGAAGTATGAAACAGAGAAGAGAGAGGAGGGGGAGAGAAGAGAGAGGAGGGGGAGAGTGGGACGAGAGGCATGAAACAGAGAGAGAGAGAGAAGGGGGAGAGTGGTACAAAACAGAGAGAGAGAGAGAGGAGGGGAGAGTGGGACGAGAGGTATGAAACAGAGAAGAGAGAGGAGGGGGAGAGAAGAGAGAGGAGGGGGAGAGTGGGACGAGAGGCATGAAACAGAGAGAGAGAGAGAAGGGGGAGAGTGGGACGAGAGGTATGAAACAGAGAGAAGAGGGGGAGAGAAGAGAGAGGAGGGGGAGAGTGGGACGAGAGGAATGAAACAGAGAGAGAGAAGGGGGAGAGTGGGACGAGAGGTATGAAAGAGAGAGAGAGAAGGGGGAGAGTGGGACGAGAGGTATGAAACAGAGAGAAGAGAGAGGAGGGGGAGAGAAGAGAGAGGAGGGGGAGAGTGGGACGAGAGGCATGAAACAGAGAGAGAGAAGGGGGAGAGTGGGACGAGAGGTATGAAACAGAGAGAAGAGGGGGAGAGAAGAGAGAGGAGGGGGAGAGTGGGACGAGAGGAATGAAACAGAGAGAGAGAAGGGGGAGAGTGGGACGAGAGGTATGAAAGAGAGAGAGAGAGGGGGAGAGTGGGACGAGAGGTATGAAACAGAGAGAGAGAAGGGGGAGAGTGGGACGACAGGTATGAAACAGAGAGAGAGGAGGGGGAGAGCGGGACGAGAGGTATGAAACAGAGAGGGGAGAGGAGGGGGAGAGAAGAGAGAGGAGGGGGAGAGAGGAGGGGGAGAGAAGAGAGAGGAGTGGGACGAGAGGGATGAAACAGAGAGAGGAGGGGGAGAGTGGGACGAGAGGTATGAAACAGAGAGAGGGGAGAGGAGGGGAGAGAAGAGAGAGGAGGGGGAGAGAAGAGAGAGGAGGGGGAGAGTGGGACGAGAGGAGAGAGGAGGGGGAGAGTGGGACGAGAGGAGAGAGGAGGGGGAGAGAAGAGAGAGGAGGGGGAGAGTGGGACGAGAGGAGAGAGGAGGGGGAGAGTGGGACGAGAGGAGAGGAGGGGGAGAGTGGGACGAGAGGGATGAAACAGAGAGAGGAGGGGGAGAGCGGGACGAGAGGTATGAAACAGAGAGAGGGAGAGGAGGGGGAGAGAAGAGAGAGGAGGGGGAGAGAAGAGAGAGGAGGGGGAGAGTGGGACGAGAGGAGAGAGGAGGGGGAGAGTGGGGGGAGAGGGATGAAACAGAGAGGGGGAGAGAAGAGAGAGGAGGGGGAGAGAAGAGAGAGGAGGGGGGAGAGAGGGATGAAACAGAGAGAGGAGGGGGAGAGAAGAGAGAGGAGGGGGAGAGAAGAGAGAGGAGGGGGAGAGTGGGGGGAGAGGGATGAAACAGAGAGAGGAGGGGGAGAGAAGAGAGAGGAGGGGGAGAGAAGAGAGAGGAGGGGGAGAGTGGGACGAGAGGAGAGAGGAGGGGAGAGTGGGGGGAGAGGGATGAAACAGAGAGAGGGGAGAGGAGGGGGAGAGAAGAGAGAGGAGGGGGAGAGAAGAGAGAGGAGAGGGAGAGTGGGACGAGAGGAGAGAGGAGGGGGAGAGTGGGGGGAGAGGGATGAAACAGAGAGACGAGAAGGGGGAGAGTGGGACGAGAGGTATGAAAGAGAGAGAGAGAAGGGGGAGAGTGGGACGAGAGGTATGAAACAGAGAGAGAGAAGGGGGAGAGTGGGACGAGAGGTATGAAACAGAGAGAGAGGAGGGGGAGAGCGGGACGAGAGGTATGAAACAGAGAGAGAGAAGGGGGAGAGTGGGACGAGAGGTATGAAAGAGAGAGAGAGAAGGGGGAGAGTGGGACGAGAGGTATGAAACAGAGAGAGAGAAGGGGGAGAGTGGGACGAGAGGTATGAAACAGAGAGAGAGGAGGGGGAGAGCGGGACGAGAGGTATGAAACAGAGAGGGGAGAGGAGGGGGAGAGAAGAGAGAGGAGGGGGAGAGAAGAGAGAGGAGTGGGACGAGAGGGATGAAACAGAGAGAGGAGGGGGAGAGTGGGACGAGAGGTATGAAACAGAGAGAGGGGAGAGGAGGGGAGAGAAAGAGAGAGGAGGGGGAGAGAGAGAGAGAGGAGGGGGAGAGTGGGACGAGAGGAGAGAGGAGGGGAGAGTGGGACGAGAGGAGAGAGGAGGGGGAGAGAAGAGAGAGGAGGGGAGAGTGGGACGAGAGGAGAGAGGAGGGGGAGAGTGGGACGAGAGGAGAGAGGAGGGGGAGAGTGGGACGAGAGGGATGAAACAGAGAGAGGAGGGGGAGAGCGGGACGAGAGGTATGAAACAGAGAGAGGGGAGAGGAGGGGGAGAGAAGAGAGAGGAGGGGGAGAGAAGAGAGAGGAGGGGGAGAGTGGGACGAGAGGAGAGAGGAGGGGGAGAGTGGGGGGAGAGGGATGAAACAGAGAGAGGGGAGAGAAGAGAGAGGAGGGGGAGAGAAGAGAGAGGAGGGGGAGAGAGGGATGAAACAGAGAGAGGAGGGGGAGAGAAGAGAGAGGAGGGGGAGAGAAGAGAGAGGAGGGGGAGAGTGGGGGGAGAGGGATGAAACAGAGAGAGGAGGGGGAGAGAAGAGAGAGGAGGGGGAGAGTGGGACGAGAGGAGAGAGGAGGGGGAGAGTGGGGGGAGAGGGATGAAACAGAGAGAGGGGAGAGGAGGGGGAGAGAAGAGAGAGGAGGGGGAGAGAAGAGAGAGGAGAGGGAGAGTGGGACGAGAGGAGAGAGGAGGGGGAGAGTGGGGGGAGAGGGATGAAACAGAGAGAGGGAAGAGGAGGGGGAGAGTGGGACGAGAGGAGAGAGGAGGGGGAGAGTGGGGGGAGAGGGATGAAACAGAGAGACGAGAGATGGGCCATTTTTACAGGATGAGGTCAATATGGCAAAAAAATGCCCGCCCTGACAAGGACTGTACCATCACTACTGATAAGAGCAGACCATATACACATGACTAAATGTTATTCTTTCCATCAACTCAACGTCATCCACTGCTGCTGGGAACTATAGCAGCAGCCACTCCCTGGTCAGTTTCCACTGTCCTACCCCCTCTCAGCTGACACTGTGTGTGTGTGTGTGTGTGTGTCCGTGCCCGTGTGTGTGTGTCCGTGCCCGTGTGTGTGTGTCCGTGCGTGTGTCTGTGCCCGTGTGTGTGTGTGCGTGTGTGTCCGTGCCCGTGTGTGTGTGTGTGTGTGTGTGTCCGTGTGTGTGTGTGTGTGTGTGTGTGTGCGTGTCCGTGCCCCCGTGTGTGTGTGTGTGTGTGTCCGTGCCCCCGTGTGTGTGTGTGTGTGCGTGTCCGTGTGTGTGTCCGTGCCCGTGTGTGTGTGTCCGTGCCTGTACTTGTGTGTGTGTGTGTGTGTGTGTGTGCGTGCCCGTGTGTGTCCGTGCCTGTGTATGTGTGTGTGTGTGTGTCTGTGCCCGTGTATGTGTGTGTCCGTGCCCGTGTGTGTGTGTGTGTGTGTGTCCGTGTGTGTGTGTGTGTGTGTGTGTGTGTGCGTCCGTGTGTGTGTGTGTGTGTGTCCGTGCCCGTGTGTGTGTGTCCGTGCCCGTGTGTGTGTGTCCGTGCGTGTGTCCGTGCCCGTGTGTGTGTGTGTGTCCGTGTGTGTGTGTGTGTGTGTGTGCGTCCGTGTGTGTGTGCGTGTCCGTGCCCCCGTGTGTGTGTGTGTGTGTGTGTGTCCGTGCCCCCGTGTGTGTGTGTGTGTGCGTGTCCGTGTGTGTGTCCGTGCCCGTGTGTGTGTGTCCGTGCCTGTACTTGTGTGTGTGTGTGTGTGTGTGTGCGTGCCCGTGTGTGTCCGTGCCTGTGTATGTGTGTGTGTGTGTGTCTGTGCCCGTGTATGTGTGTGTCCGTGCCCGTGTGTGTGTGTGTGTGTGTCCGTGCCCATGTGTGTGTGTATGTGTGTGTGTGTCCGTATGTGTGTGTGTGTCCGTGCCCGTGTGTGTGTCCGTGCCCGTGTGTGTGTTGTCTCACCAAGGCGGCTGCCGTTGCGTTGCACGGCCATGAAAGACCCTAGCCCTCCTCCACCTATGACGCTCTGGGGTCTCCGCAGAGAGGGCTTCTTGAAGGAACTAGTGTACTGGTGCAGGAAGGAGTGAACACTGTGGGCCGAGGGGGGAAGTCCGTGACCGTTATGCACCACGGTCCCTGTCGGTGGGAAGAAACAGAACTGCGAATCAATACGAGTACCTTAGATTAGAATACTGTTAGCCTGTACTGTATAACACTGTTTAGCATAGATGGAACCAGGCCATCTTCCCCAACCAAGTCACCTGACCAGGGAAAACCCAAGGCCTAAAACGAGGCATATTGTCAGGAAATGTATCTATATGCACTGCAGCGCACCACCGCTGTTAAAACGTGGCTGCCACTAAAATAAAGAAAGTCCAGCTGGGAAAAACCCGTAGGGGAAACACTGTGTAAGAGGGATTATTAGGCCCTGTGTGTGGACATCAATACCAAGAGAAAGAGAGAGAAAACTAACAGGATTAAGATCAAAGAAAAACATCAGAGAGAAAACAGAACGTCTCTCAAAACAACAGATGACCTAACACACTCCTTCCTACATCGTTACTAGATCACACACACACACACACTCTTATTCCACTACTACTGCAGTGTTGTGTTATATAAATCATATTAAGGGTATGGCATTAGGACTCATACTCATCACACCAGCTCTACTCATCTGACCATTCTGTCTCCTGGATTTATACTGGCAAACACACAGCAGTCTGCCGCATCACAATCCCCTCTGCAGAAGAACACACACGTAAATCATCCTCCTACACACACACACACACACACACACACACACACACACCTTTAATATCACACCACACACACACACACACACACACACACACACCTTTAATATCACACCACACACACACACCTTTAATATCACACCACACACACACACCTTTAATATCACACCACACACACACACCTTTAATATCACACCACACACACACCTAATCTGTCCCTATTCAGGAGCAGGGAACAGTCAGGGCAGATTTGGAGTTTAAAAGTGCTTTAAAAAACATGGAATTAACTAGGCAAGTCAGTTAAGAACAAATTCTCATTTTCAATTACGGCCTAGGAACAGTGGGTTAACTGCCTTGTTCAGGGGCAAAACGACCTTTCAGTTACTAGACCAATGCTCTAAACACTAGGCTACCTGCCGCCCAGAATACCTACAGAAAATAAGAGAGGGAAGGAGAGGGGAGCTGGTTAAAAGGAGAGAAGAGAGGGAAGGAGAGGGGAGCTGGTTAAAAGGAGAGAAGAAGAGGGAAGGAGAGGGGAGCTGGTTAAAAGGAGAGAAGAAGAGAGGGAAGGAGAGGGGAGCTGGTTAAAAAGAGAGAAGAGAGGGAAGGAGAGGGGAGCTGGTTAAAAGGAGAAGAAGAAGAGGGAAGGAGAGGGGAGCTGGTTAAAAGGAGAGAAGAAGAGAGGGAAGGAGAGGGGAGCTGGTTAAAAAGAGAGAAGAAGAGAGAAGGAGAGGGAAGCTGGTTAAAAGGAGAGAAGAAGAGGGGAGCTGGTTAAAAGGAGAGAAGAAGAGAGAGAAGGAGAGGAGAGCTGGTTAAAAGGAGAGAAGAAGAGAGGGAAGGAGAGGGGAGCTGGTTAAAAGGAGAGAAGAAGAGAGGGAAGGAGAGGGGAGCTGGTTAAAAGGAGAGAAGAAGAGAGAAGGAGAGGGGAGCTGGTTAAAAGGAGAGAAGAAGAGAGAAGAGAAGATAGGGAAGGAGAGGGAAGCTGGTTAAAAGGAGAGAATAGCTGTTGAAGAAAAGAGAGGAGAGGGGAGCTGGGAAAAACACTGATAAAGCCTGGTGATGAAAGACAGAGAGAGACAGAACGAGGAGAGAAATGCGTTTCAAGATGAACAGCTGCTTTACAGAGTCCTCTAAGTCACTGTGGCAATGTCATGGAAACTCTAGAACGTTCGAGACCCTGACAAGCCAGCACCATAGCAACGCCACGGCAGCCAACGACAACACCAGACTATGCCTGGAAGGCTTAATACCAGCTGAGAGATAGTGTGACATAGCTGGTTAATTATCTTTGTTTTGATGCCTCGCAGGCTCCATACAGCCCCCCCCCCCCCCCCACACACACACCCGTGCCCCCCCCCACACACACACACACACAACACACCCCCCGTGCGCCCCCCAAAAACACACACACCCCCGTGCCCTCCCCAAAAACACACACACACACCCCCCCGTGCCCTCCCCAAAAACACACACACCCCCGTGCCCTCCCCAAAAACACACACACACACACACACACACACACACACCCCCGTGCCCTCCCCAGAAACACACACACACACACCCTCACCGCTGTCCTTGTTGCCGTTCTCCTCTATCGTATTCTGTTCAGCCAGTTCAGACAGAGACTCGTCGATGGTCTGACTCCCTCTCAGAGTCTGGGACAGCCTCCTCCTAAACCGCTTCATCTTCTCCATGGTGCTCTCTGGCAGGGGAGGTCTGGGGAGAGAAGGGGACAGTCAGTAAGTTCTGGGGAGAGGAGGGGACAGTCAGTAAGGTCTGGGGAGAGGAGAGAGGAGGGGACAGTTAGTAAGTTCGGGGAGAGGAGAGAGGAGGGGACAGTCAGTAAGTTCTGGGGAGAGAGGGGACAGTCAGTAAGGTCTGGGGAGAGTCAGTAAGGTCTGGGGAGAGAGGGGACAGTCAGTAAGTTCTGGGGAGAGTCAGTAAGGTCTGGGGAGAGAGGGGACAGTCAGTAAGGTCTGGGGAGAGTCAGTAAGGTCTGGGGAGAGTCAGTAAGGTCTGGGGAGAGAGGGGACAGTCAGTAAGGTCTGGGGAGAGTCAGTAAGGTCTGGGGAGAGAGGGGACAGTCAGTAAGTTCTGGGGAGAGAGGGGACAGTCAGTAAGGTCTGGGGAGAGTCAGTAAGGTCTGGGGAGAGAGGGGACAGTCAGTAAGTTCTGGGGACAGTCAGTAAGGTCTGGGGAGAGAGGGGACAGTCAGTAAGGTCTGGGGAGAGTCAGTAAGGTCTGGGGAGAGAGGGGACAGTCAGTAAGGTCTGGGGAGAGTCAGTAAGGTCTGGGGAGAGAGGGGACAGTCAGTAAGGTCTGGGGAGAGAGTAATCTAAGAGAAATGGATACCCACACACTGTTACATGTTCTGAGTTTGAGGAATATTACGGCTGAAGGGACGAGAGGTACGAGATAGCTGAAGGGACGAGAGGTACGAGATAGCTGAAGGAACGAGAGGTACGAGATAGCTGAAGGGACGAGATAGCTGAAGGGACGAGAGGTACGAGATAGCTGAAGGGACGAGATAGCTGAAGGGACGAGATAGCTGAAGGGACGAGAGGTACGAGAAAGCTGAAGGGACGAGAGGTACGAGATAGCTGAAGGGACGAGAGGTACGAGATAGCTGAAGGTACGAGATAGCTGAAGGGACGAGAGGTACGAGATAGCTGAAGGGACGAGAGGTACGAGATAGCTGAAGGGACGAGAGGTACGAGATAGCTGAAGGGACGAGAGGTACGAGATAGCTGAAGGTATAAGATAACTGAAATGAAGAGGCCCGAGAGACTTATAATACCTATGGTTTTCAGCATGCTGTTCAAACAGCTGGAGACGGACAGAAAGGTGGGTTCATAACAATTCAACTGTTCTACCTTGTTAGCTAGCAAATAGAACCTTGTTAGCTAAACTTGAAATATAAAGATTAGCAGACTAATCATTAGCACATGGGCTTGAGAGATTGTTGATGAGACCTGTGTTACTTTTCAACAAGAAGTGATCTTTATTTGTGAATGTGCATTTTGCATGGTTCTAGTTCCATTTGTAACAAAAAAAAGGGTATGTTCATAGACTTGAAAGCCAGATCAGTGATTACTGCACAAAAAAAGCAGGTTCAAATATTTTGATAAAATAATTAGTGGGTCTTATGGTTGTAGAAGGCTGGGTCTAATGGTTGATGAACTTAGCCTCTGCAGCAGAGGTAACTCTGGGTCTTCCTTTCCTGTGGCGTTCCTCATGAGAGTGCTTGATGGTTTTTGCAACTGCAATTGAAGAAACTTTCAAAGTTCTTGACATTTTCAGTATTGACTGACCTTCATGTCTTAAAGTAATGGACTGTCGTTTCTCTTTGCTTATTTGAGCTGTTCTTGCCATAATATGGACTCTTTTACCAAATAGGGCTATCTTCTGTATACCACCCCTACCTTGTCACAACACATCTAATTGGCTCAAACACATTAAGTAAATAAATTGCACAAATTAACTTATTAACCTCTTGGTGTTAGGGAGCAGTTATTTTCATTTTTGGAAAAAAAACGTTCCCGTTTTAAAAACGGGATATTTTGTCAGGAAAAGATGCCAGAATATGCATATAATTGACAGCTTTGGATAGAAAACACTAACGTTTCCAAAACTGCAAAGATATTGCCTGTGAGTATAACAGAACTGATGTTGCAGGCGAAAGCCTGCGAAAAATCCAATCCGGAAGTGCCCCATATTTTGAAAGCGCTGTGTTCCAATGACTCCCTATTCAGCTGTGAATGTACCATCAACGAGCTTACGCTTTCTACGTATTCCCCAAGGTGTCTACAGCATTGTGACGTAGTTTTACACATTTCTGTTGAAGAATAGCCATAGGCAGCCACATTGCGTAAGTGGTCACATGGTGGCTCCGAGAGAGATTCTCGCGTAAAATACAGAGGTAGGTAGCCATTACTCCAATCGGTCAGAGTGAAAAACGAATTGTCCCGACTGATATATTATCGAATAGATATTAGAAATACAGCTTGAGGATGGATTCTAAACAACGTTTGCCATGTTTCTGTCGATATTATGGAGCTAATTTGGAATATTTTTCGGCGTTGTGGTGACCGCAATTTCCGGGCGATTTCTTAGCCAAACGTGAAGAACAAATGGAGCCATTTTGCCTACAAAAATAATCTTTTGGGGAAAAAAAAATCAACTTTGGCTGTCTACCTGGGAGTCTCGTGAGTGAAAACATCCGAAGTTCAAAGGTAAACGATTTAATTAGATTGCTTCTGATTTCCGTGACAAGTTTGCCTGCTGCTAGCAGGGCATAATGCTATGCTAGGCTATGATAAACTTACACAAATGCTTGTCTAGCGTTGGCTGTAAAGCATATTTTGAAGGGTGACAGGGTGATTAACAAAAGGCTAAGCTGTGTTCCAATATATTTCACTTGTGATTTTCATGAATAGGAAGATTTTCTAGGAAGATTTATGTCCATTGCGTTATGCTAATTAGTGTCAGATGATGATAACGGTCCTGTTCACGGGCTGGGCGTCACTACAGGTTAACAAGGCACACCTGTTAATTGAAATGCATTCCTGGTGACTACCTCATGAAGCTGGTTGAGAGAATACCAAGAGTGCAAAGCTTTCAAGGCAAAGGCTGGCTACTTTAAAGAATCTCAAATATATTTAGATTTGTTGAACACTTTGTTGGTTACGACATGATTCCATATGTGTTATTTTATAAGTTTTGATGTCTTCACTAATTCTCTACAATGTAGAAAATAGAACAAATAAAGAAAAACCCTTGAATGAGTAAGTGGCCAAACTTTTGACTGGTAATGTATATCATGAATCACCCATAAGTTAGGCCATATCGCCCAGCCCCAGCAAGACGCAACATGTTCTGGGAACTTCCCTAATAAATCAACTCTGCTTTCAAAGAGTTCACAAGAAATACAAGCATCAAACACACCTCAAGCAATATACACCAATACCACATCTATAGTAAAAATGGGTTAATGGGAAAGAACACAAGCGTCAAACACACCTCAAGATCCTCAAGCTAAATATCCAAGTAATCCCACATCTGCTGTGAAATGTAGACATTGCATTGATTTATAGCTACTGACTGGAGCGAACACAAAAACCCATCAACACTAAAGGAAACAGGCTTAAGATAGAGTTACTAACAGACCCTAATTAATTTCCAACACTGGAAAAACATGACGTATTGGGAGAGATAATGATTCATGTTGCTATGGAATGTAATGAGTCTTTTTTTTTACTAGGCAAGTCAGGTAAGAACAAATTCTTATTTACAATGACGGCCTAGGAACAGTGGGTTAACTGCCTGTTCAGGGGCAGAACGACAGGTTTGTACCTTGTCAGCTTGGGGATTTGAACTTGCAACCTTCCGATTACTAGTCCAACGCTCTAACCACTAGGCTACCCTGCCGCCCCTCCACTCTAACCACTAGGCTACCCTGCTGCCCCTCCTCTCTAACCACTAGGCTACTCTGCCACCCCTCTAATGTAAAGAAGAACGAAGCTATTAAAACACTTACACGCATCATTTCGATTTGAGGCAAAGAACAGTAGAGGTAATTACATTGAGAAAAGTAACAAACATGACGTATCGGGAGAGATTCAGGGGATGGAAACTAATATGAACTGACTGGAGGGAACCAGAAACAACCTATCAACAGTCAGGGGGGGACAGGGGGGGATATACAGAATTTAGACGTTATTAAAATAGGCCAATTAATTTCCCACACTGGAAAAACATTTTGTATTGGGAGAGATGGATGAAAGTCATGGTCTGCGTCCCAAATGATACCATATTCCCTAAAAGGTGTGCAGCACGATGTAGGGGATAGTGTGCCATTTGAGTCCATGAACTGCTAGCAGATGGTAAAGCAGGGGATTTCTGAGAAAAAGGGAGAACAGGACTAGTGTGTCGCTACAGCCCCTTCACGTTGCATTCCATCCCCATTCAGCGTGAGGGACAGATGGTGTGTATGTGGACTCAGGAGTTGTCACTGCCAAAGGAATAGCTCATAGACTTCTCATTCCTCGCCCGCGGGGGCTCCGGCGCGGCCTCCTCGCCCGCGGGGGCTCCGGCGCGGCCTCCTCGCCCGCGGGGCCTCCGGCGCGGCCTCCTCGCCCGCGGGGGCTCCGGCGCGGCCTCAGTGCACACTGTGTTCCACGGAGTAAAAATGGATGAAAGCATTTGACTGGAGTTATTAGCGGCAGTGTCTGACCCATCCGGTCCTTGTTCCTGTAGCTTGGCTTGTGGTCAAGTCTGAAGCCCTGAAGCCCTGGATGTGATCCCAGAGTATCCCTGCTCCCATGAGTAAGTAGGCTGAGCAGAAGACTGTGCTCCAGAGACACAGGGCCACAGCAAGAGAAGTAGTCCCATTCGGTACGCACTAATTAGAATTTGTTGCCATGGCAACACACTGTGCCCCCCCCCCCCCATGTCTAAATTCAAAACACCCAGCAGGAGACTAAAATTATATTCTGTTCTGTCTTCTTTAACCAAACACCCTACAGTACACACGCTTTTCACCACGGCTAACCATGACTTCCCTACATGGACAAAATCAGCTTTCCAGTAGCTATATGCAAAATTGTATTTTCCACATCAGTTTGCCTGGCATGGAGGACAGTGAGGATTGGAGGGGGTAGGGAAAAGACTAAGAGAAGCAGGGGGAAGGGTGAAGAGCGAGAGGGGATGTGAGGAGCGAGAGGGGATGTGAGGAGCGAGAGGGGATGTGAGGAGCGATGGCGGCTAGCCGAAGTTGGCTAAGTGAACTGAACGAGTGTGCTCGCATACTCCCTTAAAATACCTTCGCTTGAAAAACGAGAAAACATCTCGCATGGAATGGCCTTCATTTCTCAGAACAACAATAGACTGACAAGTTTCAGAAGAAAGTCCTTTGTTTCTGGCCATTTTGAGCCTATAATCATACCCACAAACGCTGATGCTCCAGATACTCAACTAGTGTAAAAGAAGGCCCGTTGTATTGCTTCTTTAAATCAGAACAACAGTTTTCAGCTGCTAAGATAATTGCAAAAGGGTTTTCTAATGATCAATTAGCCTTTTAAAATTATAAACTTTGATTAGCTAACACAACGTGCCATTGGAACACAGGAGTGATGTTTGCCGATAATGGGCCTCTGTACACCTATGTAGATATTCCAAAAAAATAAAATCAGAGATTCAGCTATAATATTTATTTACAACATTAAAAATGTCTACACTGTATTTGATCAATTTGATGGTTTTTTTAATGGACAAAAAAAATAAGTGATTTTCTTTCAAAAACAAGGACATTTGCAAGTGACCCCAAACTTTTGAACAGTAGTGTGTGTACACACGGGGCGGAAGGGTAGCTTAGTGGTTAGAGCGTTGAACTAGTAACCGGAAGGTTGTGAGTTCAAACCCCCGAGCTGACAAGGTACAAATCTGTCGTTCTGCCCCTGAACAGGCAGTTAACCCACTGTTCCCAGGCCGTCATTGAAAATAAGAATGTGTTCTTAACTGACTTGCCTGGTTAAATAAAGGTAAAATAAAAATAAACACACACTTACTGTGCAAAATTTTTAGGCAAGTGTGAACAAATGTTGTAAAGTAAGAATGCCTTCAAAAATATACATGTTAATAGATTTATCAATTAACAAAACGCAAAGTGAGTGAAAAAAGAAATCTACATCAAATCCATAGTTGGTGTGACCACCCGTTGCCTTCAAAACAGCATCAACTCTTGTAGGTACACTTGCACAAAGTCAGGGATTTGGTAGGCATATAGTCAGGTGTATGAGTAAACAATTATACCAAACAGGTGCTAATGATCATCAATTCAATATGTAGGTTGAAACACAAAAACATTAACTGAAACAGAAACAGCTGTAGAGGATGAATAAAACTGGGTGAGGAACAGCCAAACTCTAACAAGGTGAGGTTGCTGAAGACAGTTTACTGTCAATAGTCATACACCATGGCAGACTGACAACAGCAACAAGACACAAGGTACTGCATCAGCAAGGTCTCTCCCAGGCAGACACAAGGTAGTTATACTGCATCAGCAAGGTCTCTCCCAGGCAGACACAAGGTAGTTATACTGCATCAGCAAGGTCTCTCCCAGGCAGACACAAGGTAGTTATACTGCATCAGCAAGGTCTCTCCCAGGCAGACACAAGGTAGTTATACTGCATCAGCAAGGTCTCTCCCAGGCAGACACAAGGTAGTTATACTGCATCAGCAAGGTCTCTCCCAGGCAGACACAAGGTAGTTATACTGCATCAGCAAGGTCTCTCCCAGGCAGACACAAGGTAGTTATACTGCATCAGCAAGGTCTCTCCCAGGCAGACACAAGGTAGTTATACTGCATCAGCAAGGTCTCTCCCAGGCAGACACAAGGTAGTTATACTGCATCAGCAAGGTCTCTCCCAGGCAGACACAAGGTAGTTATACTGCATCAGCAAGGTCTCTCCCAGGCAGACAAGGTAGTTATACTGCATCAGCAAGGTCTCTCCCAGGCAGACACAAGGTAGTTATACTGCATCAGCAAGGTCTCTCCCAGGCAGACATTAAGGCAGTCAGGGATTTCCAGATGTGCTGTCCAAGATCTTTTGAAGAAGAACAAAGAAACCGTCAACGTTGAGGACCGTAGATGCAGTGGTCAGCCAAGGAAACTGACTGCAGCAGATGAGACACATCATGCTTACTTCCCTTCGCAATCGGAAGATGTCCAGCACTGCCATCAGCTCAGAATTGGTAGAAAACCGGCTCTCACAGACCTGTTAGTTTTTCTTTAAGAAGCCCTCCTGTTCTCCACTCATTGCCTGTATTAACTGCACCTGTTTGAACTCGTTACCTGTATAAAAGACACCTGTCCACACTCAATCAAACAGACTCCAACCTCTCCACAATGGCCAAGACCAGAGAGCTGTGTAAGGACATCAGGGATAAAATTATAGACCTGTACAAGGCTGGGATGGGCTACAGGACAATAGGCAAGCAGCTTGGTGAGAAGGCAACAACTGTTGGCGCAATTATTAGAAAATGGAAGAAGTTCCCCTGCTCAAGCCAGTGCATGTCCAGGCCCGTCTGAAGTTTGCCAATGACCATCTGGATGGACCAGAGGAGGAATCGGAGAATGTCATGTGGTCTGATGACACAAAAATAGAGCTTTTTGGTCTAAACTCCACTCGCTGTGTTTGGAGGAAGAAGAAGGATGAGTACAACCCCAAGAACACCAACCCAACCGTGAAGCATAGAGGTGGAAACATCATTCTTTGGGGATGCTTTTCTGCAAAGGGGACAGGACGACTGCACCGTAGAGGGGAGGATGGATGGGGCCATGTATCGGGAGATCTTGGCCAACCTCCTTCCCTCAGTAAGAATATTGAAGATGGGTCGTGGCAGGGTCTTCCAGCATGACAACGACCCGAAACACACAGCCAGGGCAACTAAGGAGTGGCTCCGTAAGAAGCATCTCAAGGTCCTGGAGTGGCCTAGCCAGTCTCCAGACCTGAACCCAATAGAAAATTGGAGGGAGGGAGCTGAAAGTCCGTATTGCCCAGCGACAGCCCCGAACATGAAGGATCTGGAGAAGGTCTGTATGGAGGAGTGGGCCAAAAGCCAAAATCCCTGCTGCAGTGTGTGCAAACCTGGTCAAGAACTACTGGAAAAGTATGATCTCTAATTGCAAACAAAGGTTTCTGTACCAAATATTAAGTTATGCTTTTCTGATGTATCAAATACTTATGTCATGCAATAAAATGCAAATTAACTACTTAAAAATACAATGTGATTTTCTGGATTTTTGTTTTAGATTCCTTCTCTCACAGTTGAAGTGTGCCTATGATTAAAAAAATTTGACCTCTACATGCTTTGTAAGTAGGAAAACCTGCAAAATCGGCAGTGTATCAAATACTTGTTCTCCCCACTGTGTGTGATATATATACACATACATATTGCTCCTTTGCACCCCAGTATCTCTACTTGCACAGTCATCTTCTGCATATCTATCACTCCAGTGTTTAATTGCTAAATTGTAATTACTTCACCACTATGGCCTATTTATTGCATTACCTCTTATCTTACCCCATTTGCACACACTGTATATAGATTTTTCTATTGTGTTAATGACTAAGTTTCTTTATTCCATGTGCAACTGTTTGTGTTGCACTGCTGTGCTTTAGTTCTCAACTGGCCTACCTGGTTATATAAAGGTGAAATAGAAAACAAATGCAAAAAAAAGTGGTACCCTTCCTGCAGACTCATCCTGACATGACCCTCCAGCATGACAATGCCACCAGCCATACTGCTCGTTCTGTGTGTGATTTCCTGCAAGACAGGAATGTCAGTGTCCTGCCATGGCCAGCGAAGAGCCCAGATCTCAATCCCATTGAGCACGTCTGAGACCTGTTGGATCGGAGGGTGAGGGCTAAGGCCATTCCCCCCAGAAATGTCTGGGAACTTGCATGTGCCTTGGTGGAAGAGTGGAGTAACATCTCAAATCTGGTGCAGTCCATTAGGAGGAGATGTACTGCAGTACTTAATGCAGCTGGTGGCCACACCAGATACTGACTGTTACCTTGATTTTGACCCCCCTTTGTTCAGGGACACATTATTCCATTTCTGTTAGTCACGTCTGTGGAACTTGTTGAATCTTATGTTCATACAAATATTTACACATGTTAAGTTTGCTGAAATGAAACAGTTGACAGTGAGAGGGTGTTTCTTTATATATATATCCTGTGCAAGAACTATCTTCAACGTAAAGAAGAACAAGGAGTCCTGGAAGTGATGGTATGGCCCCATTTATATATATATATATATAGTACTGTGCAAATGTTTTAGGCTGGTATGTGTGTGTGTATGTACACACACAGTTGAAGTTGGACGTTTACATACACCTTAGCCAAATACATTTAAACTTAGTTCTTCACAATTCCTGACATTTAATCCAAGTAAAAATTCCCCGTCTTAGGTTAGTTAGGATCACCACTTTATTTTTAGAATGTGAAATTTCAGAATACTAGTAGAGAATTATTTATTTCAGCTTTTATTTCTTTCATCACATTCCCAGTGGGTCAGAAGTGTACATGCTACCAAATGCTAATTGAGGGTATTGCCTTTAAATTGTTTAACTTGGGTCAAATGTTTCAGGTTGCCTTCCACAAGCTTCCCACAATAAGTTGGATGAATTTTGGCCCATTCTTCCTGACAGAGCTGGTGTAACTGAGTCAGGTTTGTAGGCCTCCTTGCTCGCACATGATTTTTCAGTTCTGCCCACAAATTGTCTATGGGATTGAAGTCAGGGCTTTGTGATGGCCACTCCAATACCTTGACTTTGTTGTCCTTAAGCAATTTTGCCACAGCTTTGGAAGTATGATTGGGTCATTGTCCATTTGAAAGACTCCTTTGCGACCAAGCTTTAACTTCCTGACTGATGTATTGAGATGTTGTTTCAATATATCCACATAATTGTTCCTCCTCATGATGCCATCTATTTTGTGAAGTGCACCAGTCCCTCCTGCAGCAAAGCACCTCCACAACATGATGCTGCCACCCCCGTGCTTCACGGTTGGGATGGTGTTCTCCTGCTTGGAAGCCTCCCCCTATTCCTCCAAACATAACGATGGTCATTATGGCCAAGCAGTTCTATTATTGTTTCATCAGACAAGAGGTCATTTCTCCAAAAAGTACAATCTTTGTCCCCATGTGCAGTTTCAAACCGTAGTCTGGCTTTTTTATGGTGGTTTTGGAGCAGTGGCTTCTTCCTTGCTGAGCGGCCTTTCAGGTTATGTCGATATAGTACTCGTTTTACTGTGGATATAGATACTTTCGTACCGGTTTCCTCCAGCATCTTCACAAGGTCCTTTGCTGTTGTTCTGGTATTGATTTGCACTTTTCACACCAAAGCACGGTCATCTCTAGGAGACAGAACGCGTCTCCTTCCTGAGCGTTATGACGCCATTGTGGTCCCATGGTGTTTATACTTGGGTACTGTTGTTTGTACAGATGAAAGTGGTACCTTCAGGCGTTTTGGAAATTGCTCCCAAGGATGAACCAGACTTGGAGGTCTACAGTTTATTTCTGAGGTCTGATTTTGGCTGATTTATTTAGATTTTCCCTTGATGTCAAGCAAAGAGGCACTGAGTTTGAAGGTAAGCCTTGAAATACATCCACAGGTACACCTCCAATTGACTCAAATTATGTCAATTAGCCTATCAGAAGTTTCTAAAAGACATGACATCATTTTCTGGACTTTTCCAAGCTGTTTAAAGGCACAGTCAACCTAGTGTATGTAAACTTCTGACCCACTGGAATTGTGATACGGTGAATTATAAGTGAAATAATCTGTAAACAATTGTTGGAAAAATGACTTGTGTCATGCACAAAGTAGATGTCCTACCCGACTTCCAAAGCTATAGTTTGTTAATTAACATGACATTTGTGGAGTGGTTGAAAAACGAGTTTTAATGACTCCAACCTTCGTGAATGTAAACTTCCGACTTCATACATACACACCTACTCATTCAAGGATTTTTTATTTGTACTATTTTCTACATTGTAGAATAATAGTGATGACATCCAAACTATGAAATAACACGTATGGAATCATTTACATTTACATTTAAGTCATTTAGCAGACGCTCTTATCCAGAGCAACTTACAAATCATCTAGTAACCAAAAAAAGGGTTGGGGTTAGGGTGACAGCTCTGGGCTCCATAAGGGATAGTACACAAGCTAACCACCAACACTGTCCTTTCACTACTGTAGCACTGAGCATCCTGTAACTGTTAATGCATGGGAGAGGAGGAGAGGGAGAGGAGGGGTGAGAGAACGGTTCAGGGCACACAGGCCCTGGCAGGGGGAAACAAGGTGGTCACCATCATAAGCACGCTGTCATGTGACCAAGCGACTGCCACAGGGCCCACCGGCGACCAGGAAGCAGGGCACCCCACAGGAAGTGGAAGAGAGAGAGAGAGAGGTCACTAGCCCTGACCTACTGACCTTTGTCTATTGTGCAGGTACGATCCAGTACCACGAATGAGCTCGCTCAGGTCGTAGTCAGCCTTGGCCCTGTAAAGAGCAGCCTTCTCGATCACTCAGAGAAGACAATGAACACGAGTGAAGGAAAGGTCTGCTAGGCTGCTGCCTTTAATATAGCACACTTATGTAAGGCCCTCATTGTGAGGAGAGAAGTGGGGCTTCCTGCTGCGAGGGCACAGACAGGAGTTACCAGCAACATGCTCTTACATCACACTGGGTCACTGGGGACACAGAACAGGCAGGAGTTGAGGAGAGCTGAGCTGTAGACACAGAACAGGCAGGAGTTGGGGAGAGCTGAGTTGAGCTGGAGACACAGAACAGGCAGGAGTTGAGGAGAGCTGAGCTGTAGACACAGAACAGGCAGGAGTTGGGGAGAGCTGAGCTGGAGACACAGAACAGGCAGGAGTTGGGGAGAGCTGAGTTGAGCTGGAGACACAGAACAGGCAGGAGTTGGGGAGAGCTGAGTTGAGCTGGAGACACAGAACAGGCAGGAGTTGAGGAGAGCTGAGTTGAGCTGTAGACACAGAACAGGCAGGAGTTGAGGAGAGCTGAGTTGAGCTGTAGACACAGAACAGGCAGGAGTTGAGGAGAGCTGAGTTGAGCTGTAGACACAGAACAGGCAGGAGTTGAGGAGAGCTGAGTTGAGCTGTAGACACAGAACAGGCAGGAGTTGAGGAGAGCTGAGTTGAGCTGTAGACACAGAACAGGCAGGAGTTGAGGAGAGCTGAGCTGTAGACACAGAACAGGCAGGAGTTGAGGAGAGCTGAGCTGTAGACACAGAACAGGCAGGAGTTGAGGAGAGCTGAGCTGTAGACACAGAACAGGCAGGAGTTGAGGAGAGCTGAGCTGTAGACACAGAACAGGCAGGAGTTGAGGAGAGCTGAGCTGTAGACACAGAACAGGCAGGAGTTGAGGAGAGCTGAGCTGTAGACACAGAACAGGCAGGAGTTGAGGAGAGCTGAGCTGTAGACACAGAACAGGCAGGAGTTGAGGAGAGCTGAGCTGTAGACACAGAACAGGCAGGAGTTGAGGAAAGCTGAGCTGTAGACACAGAACAGGCAGGAGTTGAGGAAAGCTGAGCTGTAGACACAGAACAGGCAGGAGTTGAGGAGAGCTGAGCTGTAGACACAGAACAGGCAGGAGTTGAGGAGAGCTGAGCTGTAGACACAGAACAGGCAGGAGCTGAGGAAAGCTGAGCTGTAGACACAGAACAGGCAGGAGCTGAGGAAAGCTGAGCTGAAGACACAGAACAGGCAGGAGTTGAGGAGAGCTGAGCTGTAGACACCGAACAGGCAGGAGTTGAGGAAAGATGAGTTGAGCTGGAGACACAGAACAGGCAGGAGTTGAGGAGAGCTGAGTTGAGCTGGAGACACAGAACAGGCAGGAGTTGAGGAGAGCTGAGTTGAGCTGGAGACACAGAACAGGCAGGAGTTGAGGAGAGCTGAGTTGAGCTGGAGACACAGAACATGCAGGAGTTGAGGAGAGCTGAGCTGAGCTGGAGACAGAACAGGCAGGAGTTGAGGAGAGCTGAGTTGAGCTGTAGACACAGAACATGCAGGAGTTGAGGAGAGCTGAGCTGAGCTGGAGACAGAACAGGCAGGAGTTGAGGAGAGCTGAGCTGAGCTGGAGACACAGAACAGGCAGGAGTTGAGGAGAGCTGAGCTGAGCTGTAGACACAGAACAGGCAGGAGTTTTGAGGAGAGCTGAGCTGGAGACACAGAACAGGCAGGAGTTGAGGAAAGATGAGTTGAGCATTGCAACAGAACATGTTGTCCACCTTACAGAGAGAGTGGGGCCACGTTCAGTATAGGCAAACGTTGTAGATAGCAATGTCATGAATAGAGCTGTCATGATTAGTGGTTTTACATATCAGAGTGGCATGTTTGTTCTGTATAACATATTTTAATAAAACACAGTATCTGACAGTGCTCTGCTTAACACACCCCTAAATCCACTTCCTGAATTTGCATATTTGAAGGGACTAGACAGTGTACACCTTATAGACCTGAACAAAAATATAAACGCAACATGTAAAGTTTTGGTTCCATGTTTCATGACCTGAAATAAAAGAGCGAGAGAGCGAGAGAGAGTGAGAGAGCGAGAGAACAGATGGGGGACAGAGCAAGAGAGAGAGAGCGGGTGGGGGACAGAGCGAGAGAGAGAGCGGGTGGGGGACAGAGCGGGTGGGGGACAGAGCGAGAGAGAGAGAGCGGGTGGGGGACAGAGCGGGTGGGGGACAGAGCGAGAGAGAGAGAGAGCGGGTGGGGGACAGAGCAAGAGAGAGAGAGCGGGTGGGGGACAGAGCGGGTGGGGGACAGAGCGAGAGAGCTCAGTCTGTGGCAAGACAAGCATTTAACACTAGCTGTCACTCAGAGCGGTCGTTGCTATAGCAGTGGCGTTAATCAACTTTGAGTCTTATTTTCTCTGAGGACCGTCCAGGACCCTGTTATCATTAGTCCACATACACACAGTCTGTCAAAGGTGACTCATCACCTTTCTGCCAACACATCAGCACTCTGGTGCCAGCGCCACTCAGACCCTCTGAAACGGCAGACGACCGAGCGAGAGAGGAGTGGCGGGGACGACCGAGAGAGGAGTGGCGGGGACGACCGAGAGAGGAGTGGCGGGGACGACCGAGAGAGGAGTGGCGGGGACGACCGAGAGAGGAGTGGCGGGGAGGGGAGGAGGCAGAAGAAGAGACCAGGGGGCAGGGACTTGACAGACGAGCGCATGGGAAAGAGAAAGACCAAGTACCATTTACAGAGATTGTCGTGTCCCTTGATGCTCATTCTGTATTTTTACACTGTAGCAGTACAAGGTGTTGTTCAACTCCAGACAAACCTCTAGATAAACCACCTGTCTCTCAACTGCTTCCAATTCACTCCTTCCCTTCCCACTAACCCAATGTTTAGATCTACATTGAACAATATATTGACAACGCAACGTGAAACCATTTCTAAGCTTTTACTGAGTTACAGTTCATATACGGAAATCAGTCAATTGAAATAAATTCATTAGGCTCTAAAATCGATGGATTTCACATGACTGGGAATACAGATATGCATCCGTTGGTCACAGATGCAGAACAAAAGGCAGGAGCGTAGATCAGAAAACCAGTCAGTATCTGGTGTGATCACCATTTGCCTCATGCAGCACAACATCTCTCTTTTGCATAGAGTTGAACAGGCTTGATAATTGTGGCCTGTGGAATGTTGTCTCGCTCCTCTTCAATGGCTGTGGGAAGTTACTGTATATTGGCGGGACCTGGAACATGCTGTCGTACACGTTGATCCCAGAGCATCCCAAACATGCTCAATGGGTAACATGTCTGGTGAGTAGGCAGGCCATGGAACAACTGGGACATTTTCAGCTTCCAGGAATTGTGTACAGATCCTTGTGACATGGGTCTGTGCATTATCATGCTGAAACATGAGGTGATGGATGAACGGCACAACAATGGGCCTCAGGATCTCATCACGATATCTCTGCATTCAAATTTCCATCGATAAAATGCAATTGTGTTTGTTGTCCGTAGCTTATGCCTGCCCATACCATAAACCCACACACACACACACACACACACACACACACACACACACACAATAGGGCTTTATTGCAGACAGAAATACTCCTCAGCAGTGCACACACACACACGACTCCGACATTCCTCGTCCTAATATTTCTAAATTCCATTCTTTTACATTTAGATGTGTGTATTCTTGTGTATTATTAGATATTACTGCACTGTTGGAGCCTGGAACACAAGCATTTCACTACACCCGCAATACCATCTGCTAAATATGTGCATGTGACCTATACCATCTGCAAAATATGTGCATGTGACCAATACAATTTGGCCACACCCCTCGTGTCTTATTGCTTAAATACACAGCTGAATCCTAGGACTGATGCTATCTGTCTGTTTACTAGCCAGCTGTGTACCAGCTCAACATATAAACAGAAAGGAAAGCAGGAGGCAACATCCGTGTTCCTTTGTTCATAATGGAGATTAAGCTAGAGATAGCCTACATCCCAAACAGCTCCCTATTCCCACAGGGCTCTGGTCTAAAGTAGTGCCCTAAGTAGGGAACAGGGTGCTATTTAAGACATAACCAGAGAAATCTATTTGGTCATCTGGCCTTCGCTTTGTTCATAATGAGATAATCACTCAGGAGTGGTTTCATCAAAGACACTGGCCTTGTGGAGAGTCACAAAGCACAACAGCCAGCAACTCTCGCTCTCACTCACTCACACACACACACACAAAAGCAACAACATTATCATCACAGAGGACACCAATTATCAGCCTCTCTCCCCCTCTCGTCCACATAACAGCTTCGGCCTGTCTGCCACAGTGTTTCACAGCCGTCAGTCACACACACAAAGGTGTGTGAGCTTCCTTATCGACAGTAAGGGCAGGTGGGAGCCAGAATATCAGAGGCTCAAAACACAGACATTGTTCTCTTTAGGCCTTTAGGGCTGACTCACAAATTACACCGTATTCCAACTATGTAGGTAATAGGAAGCCACTTTAGATGTCCTGGTCAAAAGTAGTGCACTGAATAGGGAACAAAGTGCCATTTGGGATATACGCTAATAGCTTTAGAGAGGCTGTTCTTACCCCAGACCCAGCCTTCTCCTGCTGGAGTAAAGTTGTCTGTACTGTGAGGCTGTCCACGACAAGAACAACAACAAATATTGGTTGACCGAAAGTCGCCTGCTCTTTCGACCAACAGAATATATATTTTTTAAGTGTATTTTTCCATATACAGTAGGGCAAAAAAGTATTTAGTCAGCCACCAATTGTGCAAGTTCTCCCACTTAAAAAGATGAGAGGCCTGTAATTTTCATCATAGGTACACTTCAACTATGCCAGAAAAGAAATCCAGAAAAATCACATTGTAGGATTTTTGAATGAATTTGCAATTATGGTGGAAAATAAGTATTTGGTCAATAACAAAAGTTTCAATACATTGTTATACACCCTTTGTTGGCAATGACAGAGGTCAAACGTTTTCTGTAAGTCTTCACAAGGTTTTCACACACGGTTGCTGGTATTTTGGCCCATTCCTTCATGCAGATCTCCTCTAGAGCAGTGATGTTTTGGGGCTGTTGCTGGGCAACACAGACTTTCAACTCCCTCCAAAGATTTTCTATGGGGTTGAGATCTGGAGACTGGCTAGGCCACTCCAGGATCTTGAAATGCTTCTTACGAAGCCACTCCTTCGTTGCCCGGGTGGTGTGTTTGGGATCATTGTCATGCTGAAAGACCCAGTCACGTTTCATCTTCAATGCCCTTGCTGATGGAAGGAGGTTTTCACTCAAAATCTCGACACGTCCCCATTCCTTCTTTCCTTTACACGGATCAGTCGTCCTGGTCCCTTTGCAGAAAAACAGCCCCAAAGCATGTTGTTTCCACCCCCATGCTTCACAGTAGGTATGGTGTTCTTTGGATGCAACTCGGTGTTCTTTGGATGCAACTCAGCATTCTTTGTCCTCCAAACACGACGAGTTGACTTTTTACCAAAAAGTTATATTTTGGTTTCATCTGACCTTATGACATTCTCCCAATCTTCTTCTGGATCATCCAAATGCTCTCTAGCAAACTTCAGACGGGCCTGGACATGTACTGGCTTAAGCAGGGGGACACGTCTGGCACTGCAGGATTTGAGTCCCTGGCGGCGTAATGTGTTACTGATGGTAGGCTTTGTTACTTTGGTCCCAGCTCTCTGCAGGTCATTCACTAGGTCCCCCCCCATGTGGTTCTGGGATTTTTGCTCACCGTTCTTGTGATTATTTTGACCCCCCGGGGTGAGATCATGCGTGGAGCCCCAGATCGAGGGAGATTATCAGTGGTCTTGTATGTCTTCCATTTCCTAATAATTGCTCCCACAGTTGATTTCTTCAAAACCAAGCTGCTTACCTATTGCAGATTCAGTCTTCCCAGCCTGGTGCAGGTCTACAATTTTTTTTCTGGTGTCCTTTGACAGCTCTTTGGTCTTGGCCATAGTGGAGTTTGGAGTGTGACTGTTTGAGGTTGTGGACAGGTGTCTTTTATACTGATAAGAAGTTCAAACAGGTGCCATTAATACAGGTAACGAGTGGACGACAGAGGAGCCTCTTAAAGAAGAAGTTACAGGTATGTGAGAGCCAGAAATCTTGCTTGTTTGTAGGTGACCAAATACTTATTTCCCACCATAATTTGCAAATAAATTCATAAATTCTACAATGTGATTTTCTGGATTTTTTTTCTAATTTTGTCTGTCATAGTTGAAGTGTACCTATGATGAAAATTACAGGCCTCTCATCTTTTTAAGTGGGAGAACTTGCACAATTGGTGGCTGACTAAACACTTTTTTGCCCCACTGTATAGACCGACACACCCTGTGTGTTTTAATACAATCAACAATATGCATTGAGCTCGTCTGATTTTTTAAACTTACGGTTTGATGAAATAAGAATCAAGCGTATGCCAACTATGCTCCTGCTATTACTCTCAAGTTGCCAGGCAATAGGCTACACGAGGAGTCGGCAACCTTTCTCATGTGTATGTATGTAAATATGTAAAAATAGCCTACATAAAGCCAACAAATTAAAAACATTCCAGCATGCAGTTAGAAAATATCCTGGCTATACATGGCCTGTCTGCAAGGAACTTAAAATAGAATTAAAAAATAATAATAATTTGAACTAGGCAAGTCAGTTAAGGATGCTGTGAATTTTCGCAGTTTTTTGTTAAAAATCGCACAACATTTCAACGTCCTGCTCGTCATGCCAGGAATATAGTATATGCATATGATTAGTATGTGTGGATAGAAAACACTCTGAAGTTTCTAAAACTGGTTAAATGATGTCTGTGACTATAACAGAACGTGTTTCGGACTCAAAATCCCAAGGAAACCTGATCACAAAATCGACGAAGAAAAAAATCAATCCGCCAGTCTCTGTATTGTCTATTGCAAGGTATAATAGATAGCAATGGGCTTACAGTTCCTACAGCTTCCACACGATGTCGCCAGTGTTGTGAATTCTATGCAGCTAAATCCTTGGTCATATGAGTAATAGGCACATCCTGTCATGAAGTCTCCCAGAGGAAGTGATGAAAGGGGCAAACTGGGACACGATTTCCAAACTTGCAGCTATTGAATACAGATCTCTCCGTGATCAATTTGATAATTTATTAATGTTTACTAATATCTAAAGTTGGATTACAAAAGTAGTTTGAAGTGTTTTGTCAAAGTTTATAGGCAACTTTTTTAATTTAAAAAAAATGACGTTGCGTTTGGAAACTGAGTTTTTTCCTGGATTTCACGGTGTTTTAAATGGACATTTTGGGTATATATATGGACCGATTTAATCGAAAAAAAAGACCCAATTGTGATGTTTATGGGACATATAGGAGTGCCAACAAAGAAGCTCGTCAAAGGTAATGAATGTTTTAGATTTTATTTCTGCGTTTTGTGTAGCACCGGCTACGCTAATTTCTTTGTTTATGTCCCCTTTGCGTGTTTCTGGGGGCTGCATGCTATCAGATAATAGCTTCTCATGCTTTCGCCGAAAAGCATTTTACAAATCTGACATGTTGGCTAGATTCACAACGAGTGTAGCTTTAATTGAGTACCCGGCATGTGCGTTTTAATGAAAGTTTGAGTTGTATGGAGTACTATTAGTTGGCGCTCTGGAATTTTTCTGATTTTGATGCCTGTACAGGTACCGCAGCCATAACAGGTTATTAAGAACAAATTTGTATTTTCAATGATGGCCTACTAGGGAGCCGTGGGTTAACTGCCTTTTTCAGGGGAAGAACAACATATTTTTTAGTCAACCTTGTCAGCTCAGGGATTCAATCTTGGAGCCTTTCGGTAACTGGCCCAACATTCTAACCACTAGGCTACCTGCTGCCACAAATGTTCTACTGCTCGAGCTCCTGTTCCTCTTATAGAATATTATCTCAAAAGCATTGTGGAGCTCCTGCACCTAAATATAAAACAGTACCAGCACCCAAAATGAGTACTGGAACCTATTTCAGTCGAAGTCAAGCACCACTAAGAAGTAGGCCTATTTTATGACATTTCCTCTGGATCAGAGCATGACATTAAATGTACTCGGGTGATATATGCAATGGGGAATTGACATACACTAACAATCAAAGAATTCACACAATGAAGTGATTAAAACAATGAAAGTGCACAAATTGGCAGGAGCGCGCATTTTGAGGAGAGAAGTGCTTTGTGTATGGTCAATCTGACGTCTGCATTGACGGTGATACGGCCTCAGCACAGAGCTGTTGGAAGTGAGTTTGTGTTGATACAGGATGTCCCGCCCCCACCTACCGTCAACCAATCATGTCAATGCGGAGCTATACAGAGCCCTACACATTGTTACCACATTTGGGAGGTGCATGGTGATGCGGTACGGAGCGCGATGTGTGTGAGGGCTCGCATCTGTTTTTCAGGCTGACTGCAAGTTGAGAGAGTTGGGTGACAGGCCAGGGAGCTAAATTTGCTCACTAAGATTTGTTGTCTATGGCAACTGCATTTCAGGAGGGGCTGCTTTGGGAGCCTGGATGGCAGAGTTCTATTATGTTAATATAGCAGAGATAGAGGAAGACTCGGTATGAATGGTTATTTATAGACTGGAGTTACAGGAATGGTGAGTGTGTGGTGTGGATTCCGTGTGCGCGTGCGTGTCATGGCAGCTGCTCTGTTGGCGACACTAACCTTCAGCTAGCTGTCATTGGTCTGGCTGCTTAAAAAGGCCCAGTGCAGTAACAAATGTGATTTTCCTGTGTTTTATATAAATAGTTCCACACAGAGATTGAAATAATACTCTATTGTGAAAATTATGATAAATACCCTTTCAGTGTAAGAGCTGTTTAAAAAGACAGCGTGAAGTTTCAGCATGTTTTGTGTGGGATGGAGTTTTGGCATAGCCTGATGACTCACACTAAATTCTTTGTTACTCTGTTGTTCACCGCAGACTTTAGTCTGAGACTGCCATCAGTGAAGTCATTTGTGGTGATGAGGGGCACGAGAGGCGCTGTACAAAAGTCATCAGCGATAGGATCATCTCTAACCAATCAGAGTATCAAAGACAAATTACACATTTTCCAACCACCGCTTTACCGAAGATTGTCTATAGTGACAAGATAGACATGTGACTGCTCTAACAACGGAAATACATGTCCTTAAAGATGAAGGCATGCAGGGGGAACCAAGATCAGGTGGGACCATTCTAGCCAATGAGAGAGAGCGACTCGTCGTTGTATCTGTGTCATTATAGCCTCTGTGATAGCATCAAAGCTACCTCCATTTTAATGTAGTCAATTTTCTTCATTGGCTGATTTCTCCCAACTCATAGGAATCCCTACCCAGTTGACTACTTTAAAATGGTGGAACCCTCAATGGCAAAGTCCATGCTAAAATGAGTTATATCCATGATGAGTCATCTATCTCCATGACACCAGGCACAACTCAGATTGTCTTTTTCCCCCCAAAGTTGCCCGAAATGCCCCTCGCATCCACTTCTATCAGAGCATTCATAGCAACCTAACCATTACTGGCAGCCTAGTGGTTAGCGCGTTGGGACAGTAGCTGAAAGGTTGCTAGATCGAATCCCCGAGCTGATGAGGTAAAAATCTGTCGTTCTGCCCCTGAACAAGGCAGTTAACCCACTGTTCCTTGGCCATCATTGTAAATAAGAATTTATTCTTAACCGACTTGCCTGGTTAAATTTTAAAAATACTTTTATTCTATCAAATAAGCCTCATGTACCAAATTAGCAATTACATATTTTGTTGACCAAAACTCAACACTCATTGACCTCCATACAAAAATTATTAACAACGTGGGCTAAATGATCGTGGACAGATTTTCAGCTATGCATAGTAGTGTAGCTATGCATAGTGGAATCAATAGTATATATTAGAACAGCAGCTGGGGTCAATTCCATTGTGTGAGTGAGTGAGAGTAAGTAGTCAGTGCATATAGTCACTAAGGTGCAGGACTGTTCAGGGAGACAGCTAGGTTTAGCTTTTCAGCAGTCTGATGGCCTGGTGGTAAAAGCTGTCTTGGAGCCTGTTGGTGCGAGACCCGATACTCTGGTGCCGCTTGCCAGATGGTAACAGAGTTAAGTCTGTGGCTCAGGTGACTGGAGTTCTTGACGATCTTTCGGGCCTTCCTCAGACATCTCCTGGTGTAGATGTCCTGGAGGACAGGGAGCTGGCCCCCAGTGATGTATTGGGCCTTCCTCAGACATCTCCTGGTGTAGATGTCCTGGAGGACAGGGAGCTGGCCCCCAGTGATGTATTGGGCCTTCCTCAGACATCTCCTGGCGTAGATGTCCTGGAGGACAGGGAGCTGGCCCCCAGTGATGTATTGGGCCTTCCTCAGACATCTCCTGGTGTAGATGTCCTGGAGGACAGGGAGCTGGCCCCCAGTGATGTATTGGGCCTTCCTCAGACATCTCCTGGTGTAGATGTCCTGGAGGACAGGGAGCTGGCCCCCAGTGATGTATTGGGCCTTCCTCAGACATCTCCTGGTGTAGATGTCCTGGAGGACAGGGAGCTGGCCCCCAGTGATGTATTGGGCCTTCCTCAGACATCTCCTGGTGTAGATGTCCTGGAGGACAGGGAGCTGGCCCCCAGTGATGTATTGGGCCTTCCTCAGACATCTCCTGTTGTAGATGTCCTGGAGGACAGGGAGCTGGCCCCCAGTGATGTATTGGGCCTTCCTCAGACATCTCCTGGTGTAGATGTCCTGGAGGACAGGGAGCTGGCCCCCAGTGATGTATTGGGCCTTCCTCAGACATCTCCTGGTGTAGATGTCCTGGAGGACAGGAAGCTGGCCCCCAGTGATGTATTGGGCTTTCCGCACCAACGTCTGTAGGGCCTTTTGGGTTGAGGGCGGTGCAGTTGCCATACCAGGCGGTGATGGCGCTCTCGATTGTGCAGCTGTAGAACCGGGGTCTTTAAGGTGTCAGCACAGTTCAGTTTGGCTGGCACTTAGCCGAACGCTGCTAGCCGAACGCTGCTAGCCGAACGCTGCTAGCCGAACGAATGTGCTCGCATAATCCCTTCAAAAGACGTTCGCATGAAAAACTTTTTAAAAAGCAGAACAAGCAAGGAGGGAAGCAGAGCCAAGTATGAGAGAGATCCTATTGGCACAATCTAGCATCATCATACAAACCTGTTCATTCTAGTTCTGGGAACAGAAAACTGTTTCGCGATCAAATGTTTCATTGATGAGAAAACGTGCTCAATCCATCGTTCCATCTTCTCCCACTGCCAGCCAGTGGGCTTCCTCTCACTACCATATTTGGAAACGCCAAGCAGGTACTTCACATTTAAACATCCATCTCATTGTTCAATCTGTTATAGTACTGTTTATCCATTTTGAGACGGCGTAGTAAATACTGGCTAACTCAAAATAGTCTGAATTAATCTCAGATAACTCAAGAAATCTGTCATTAATTTGACATTTTTGCAGAGGAAATCTTAGTCGCGCAATTTTACATCTAACTAAGATGTTCCGTGCTGTATTTGTCAATGAAAGAATTTGCATGAAAATGAGTCATCTCTCAATGAATGACAACAAAGAATCCCTACTGTTGACCAATCACCGACGGAGGGGCGCAGACTTCAGCTCCGAACTTTGGCTTGCCTTCAGAAAACGTGTGCCCAAACAGCCGGGAAAAAAACCTCACCAAAGTCCAGAACAAACAAAAACGTCACAAAATGTTGTCATATGCACAAACTCTTCCAAACCGCTTCGGCCAGGAAGCAGGCAGACGCCTTTAGGCACAACGGCTTGACATTTCTGACACCAAAAACAAAAAAATAGCAGTCCCACAACCAGGTCTACACATGAACTCAGGCAAACATACTTTCCACCAGAGCTGGGGTCAATTTACTTTCCAATTCTTTGAAATGGTCTTGACTCCAACATAGGAGTAACAATATACACACACTGGTTATTCCAAATTTACAATACCGGTAATCAATACACTATAACAGCTAGATACACAGGGGAATTCTGGCTCAGAGCAGGCACTAGCTTTACAAAGGAAGTGTAGTCTATAGTGTGTGTGTACACGGTCCCTCAGGCTGAGTGAGATCACATTCAGAACAATGACGTCTTCCTTCAGGACATCCTGCCACACAACCCACACACACGGAAGGAATACCATGAAAATGACTGACTACCACTTGAGTCATCCTTGAAGTGAACCCAGAGAAACACGCTCCTGTCGTCTGTACTGTAAAGCTGCTCTACAGGGTTCTGTCTGCCAAGCAGCAAGGCTCCATCATGCCAACTAATGTATCACCATGTATCTAGTAGGACTGGGACGATACCTGTACTGTGACAAGGAAACAAAAAGCAGATTTAACTTCTTTCGGAAAATTGCCGTAACTAACATCATTATAATGTCATCCAGAGTCACATTTATTTATTTTACAAGCTATAAACAAACAATATTTGACATACAACAGATTTTCAGAGAACCAAAGAGTTTGGTCTGCTTCGTGTTTTCATTTTTGCCTTGGGAAAATAGTGAACTCAAGTCAGCAAAAAAAAAAAAAAGTCCTCTCACTGCGTTTATTTTCAGCAAACTTAACATTTGTAAATATTTGTATGAACATAAGATTCAACAACTGAGACAAACTGAATAAGTTCCAGAGATATGTGACTAACAGAAATTGAATAATGTGTCCCTGAACAAAGGGGGGGGTCAAAATCAAAAGTAACAGTCAGTATCTGGTGTGGCCACCAGCTGCATGAAGTACTGCAGTACATCTCCTCCTCATGGACTGCACCAGATTAGCCAGTTCTTGCTGTGAGATGTTACCCCAATCTTCCACCAAGGCACCTGCAAGTTCCAGGATATTTCTGGGGGGGTATGGCTCAAGCCCTCACCCTCCGATTCAACAGGTCCCAGACGTGCTCAATGGGATTGAGATCCAGGCTCTTCGCTGGCCATGGCAGAACACTGACATGCCAAGCCTCCTGTCATCCAGGACCTATATACTAGGCCCAGAAAATTGTCAAAGACTCCAGTCAGCCAAGTCATAGACTGTTCTCTCTGCTACCGCACAGCAAGCAGTACCTAAGCACCAAGTCTCAGATCAAAAGGCTCCTTAACAGCTTCTACCCCCAAGCCAGAAGACTGCTGGACAATTAATCAAATGGCCACCCAAACTATTTACATTGACACCACTCCCTCCCTTTGTTTTTATGCTGCTGCAACTCGCTGTCTATTATCTATGCATAGTCACTTTACAAATTACCTCGACTAACCTGCACATTGACTCAGTACCCCCTGTATGCCTTGTTATTGTCATGTAAATGTTTTTGGGTTACTTTGATTAGATTTTTTAAAACTTTATTTAGTAAATATTTTCTTAACTCTATTTCTAACACTGCATTGTTGGTTAAGGGCTTGTAAGTAAGCATTTCACGGTAAGGTCTGTTACCTGTTGTATTTGGCGCATGTGACAAAAAAACATTTGATTTGATCTTCACACGACATAAATTCAAACAAAAAAAGTGTAGATAATCACTAATATTTCTCTGGTATGTTGGATGCAATCCATTCTCTATTAATTGAGTTAAATAAACTGTACAGAATGTATGTTTTTTATATAAAAGTAGACTAAAGCCTTCTGGGAGAGGATTGGCATAGGGATTTAATTTTAAAAGGATTTCATTCAAAAATGATTTTGTTGTAGAAATATTTTTGGAAAACAAACCGGTTTGGATTATTAGGATCCCCATTAACTACTGCACATGCAGCAGCGCCTCTTCCTAGGGGTCCACATAAAACACATAAAGCACGAGAGATTTAAAATATGGGTCAGTAAATTCATGTTGGCTATCATCACTTCACAATAACCACGGCCAATTCATTTGAATTCAGTCACTTTTTGACAGCACCCCTTTTGATTTGAACGAAACCGTACATACATATTAGCCCATTATAAAAGTACTCGGAAAGTGACTTCTTGGACCTGAACGCCAACACATTCAAGAGATTACAGGTGCTCAAAATTGCCCCATTTTGCATACCCCACTATACCATAAGACATTCATGTCATAGCTTCACACTGAAACGTAAAAAAAAAATAATAATAATTACAAGGAGCACAGGTGTGCCTAAATTGAAAAATGTAGGCGCACAATGATAAATATTTGAGGTATTGAAGCTAGAATCCTTCATTTTTCTGGGTGTACTGGTGGGTCCTAAATTTAAATTCCAGGTCGCACAGAAAACTATTTATGCACGTATGAGAGTAAAATGGTCGCACTGTAGAGCCCTGCACATCTTCATCACTGGAAAAGACCAATGGTTTAGATTGATAGCATTTTAAAAAGTTTACAAACAAGGTTTCAGATTTTTTTTTTTATTATAAAAGAAATGACATTTAATGGCAATTATCTAAAAATGTGTAAACTCAAATTTTTTAAAAATATATTTACAGATGTTGTAGCATAGATCCTATTTGACATCGTCTACGGTTTGTGTTGTGCTGCTCTTGAATAAAATGGTAATCAAATATTAACGTCAACATTCAAATGGTATAAATATGGTTGGAGGTCCACACATCAGAGAATATTGACTTGAATGGTAATATCTGTTGTTTTAAATTATACTGTCAATCATCCTTAGAAAACCTATTGTAATCACAGAAATATAGATAATAGAATAGACGTGACCATTTAAGTTGGCATTCAACAGTGGGTGGACCAGCGATCATGTTTATGGTAGTAATTACAAGTTAACATTTAAATTTAAAAGGTGCACCAGCTAAAGTGCAGTGGTCTGAAGGGATAGGTCCATTCTATTCATTCTATTTCTATGACTGAAATGACAACCCATCCTGTATTCAAGAGCATGTTGTGTCTCAACCGATGACCGGCACAACACAAAAACCTCAGATGATGTGAAATAGGGTGTAAGCAACAACATAATGCAGAGTCTCTGTCCTCTAAGGCACAGCTTAAGAAAAGCTTTCAAGGACCTCTGCTAATTCTGTTCTCTTGTCCCTCGGATCTGACCACACCATTATGTAGCTTTGTTAGTGGTCTATGTTGTGTGTTTTGGATCAGGTTTTTTGAAGGGGGGGGGGGGGGGGCTTGGGTGTGAGAAGTGCTTTACAAATTAAATGAATTATTATTATAATATGAGAAAAAAAATTGTGGCTTACGCATTTTTTTAAATATTTGACATTGTTTAAAAATTACCCAAAACATTTTTTTTATTTTACATTTTCAATAAATATTAAAATAGATAAAATAGTTTGTAAGCTTATAAATGATATCAAACAGTGTATATTTTACAGTGATGAAGACTTGGATGTCTCATGGTTTGGGGGGGTGTGCAGAATGAGACAACTTCGAGCAGCGTTCTCTCTTGAATGTTTTGCCATTCAGGTCCAAAAATGTAACTTTCTGTCCACTTCTTCCATGGGCAAACGTATGGAATGTTGTTTATATCAAAAGGGATGCTGTCAAAAAAGTGTTTGAAATTAAATTGATTTACCCAATACGCGCCCACATAAGCCTACATTCTAAACTAGCAGGGATAATGTGGTGTTTTTTTGCCAAATATGTTTCAAATTAATATTTTATTTTGGTTCCTCTTGAACCCTGTTTTGGGAAATAAATGTACCTTTCCTTATTAAACAAGAACATATTTCTGCGAATTCAGCAACAAATAGTGCACACTTATCTATCCCACATAAAACATGATAGTGCCTTTTAAACGTGTAATTATTCTCAGTGGAGAGGGTATCCAGTTTACATCCCAAAGCCTCGGATAACTCCAATAGAAAACAGCCTGTCCCCCCACAATAACAAATTGAAAGGCATTGACAAACACACAGCAGTGAAGAAAACATTGCTACCCCATTTTGTGACAATGCAGGGAAGAATGTGTCTTGTCGTTGTATGAATGTAGCCCCCTCAAGCCGTTATCACCAAGCCACTTGTACAGTAGACTAACATTTGTTGCAATATTGCAAAGGACCCATAAGAAAATGCAACTATAGCGCTCACCAGAAACGACGTGCGTTGTTCCGACCAGTGTCCCCGTCCCCGGAGTTTCTTTTCAGTCCGGATGCAGTCTTCCCACACGCCGTAAAAAGAGGAATGCTTTGTTGTCTGCGTGTGCTAGTTTATTATCTCCGATAATGTCGCCTAAATCTGCGAAGGTGTCGCTTCCAACATGACAATTGAGGATTCGAAGTTAGAACCTGGTGAAACGAAGACGTAGCGAGTGTTCCGTTCCCTTTTCGGTAGGAGAACAGACCAGCTGTGCGAACCGATGATCACAATAGATCGCTCGTGAGGGGTGCCTGCCTACTTAGGCCGCGTTAAAATACTAGTCGGAACTATGACCTAAGAAATGTCCGACTTGATGAGTCGTTCAACACGGCACGTGTATAACTATAATCAGTTAGCAAGTCGGAAAGTTCCGAGTTTCCAAGTTCCCACAAGTAGTTGAACACAGCATTTCTGCTGCTTACTAACTACTACCACCGCAGTGTCATCAAAAAAACATTTTCAGACCACGGTCACTAAGTGAAATAGCGCCACCCTTCGTTGTGATCGCTACCGGCTACCATACACACCGGACAGGACAGCAGTGTGGTACTGTCCGGTCTTGAGACCCCATTGAGTGTATTGTCTTGGTGTCGGATACATTTTTACTCGATATTGACTCGATCTTGGAAAGTGAGGACTCGTAATTTATTTCCGAGACCAGCTCATAAAAAAAACCAACTCTGAGCCTGATTATCAGCTCCCATTCAGTCAGCGCATAATACCGCTTTGCCAGGTCAAATATCCACGCTTCTTTCACGACACATTACTTTCTTATCGCCGATTGAAACATTGCTAATTTACTCGTAAGATTGCTGATTTATACTTTTATTGATAAAATATCCTCAAACTTTGTTGCGCCCATCAGAATGTCTTTAAATATCTTTTACCCATTTCATATGTATATACTGTATTCTTGTCAAGGCCTGTCCTATTTAACTATTCCTGTACATAAAATATTCTTCTGATATACTACCTATTCAAATCATTGCTATATGCATATTGTCTATACATCCCATCACATATTTATATATATAGTGTAACGACCCTGGGCGGATATCGACCCCGCCGTTTGAGCATGCTTTTGGCGCACAGACGATAGCGCGCTGGACCTCGGGCTAGGGTTCGAGGCCTGCTCCCTGCCTGTTTCATTACTATATATATATATAGTATGTTTAATCAAAATATATTTTATATTTGAGATTCTTCAAAGTAGCCACCCTTTGTTTTGATGACAGTGTTGGACACTCTTGGCATTCTCTCAACCAGCTTCACCTGGAATGCTTTTCCAACAGTCTTGAAGAAATTCCCACATATGCTGAGCACTTGTTGGTTGCATTTCCTTCACTTTGAAGAGTCTATATTATATATTTTGATTTGTTTAACACTTTTCTGGTTACTTTATGACTCCATATGTATTATTTCATAGTTTTGAAGTCTTCACTATAATTCTACAATGTAGAAAATAGTACAAATAAAGAAAAACCCTTGAATGAGTAGTTGTGTCAAAACTTTTGACTGGTAGTGTATATATACTCCAGACTCCGACATTGCTCGTCCTAACATTTCTATATTTCTTGATTCCATTATTTTACTTGTTAGATACGTGTGTTTTGTTGTCTATTGTTGGTTATTACTCTACTGTTGGAGCTAGGAATACAAGCATTTCGCTACACCAGAAATAACATCTGATAAATACGTGTATGCGACCAATAAAATGTGATTAGATTTGATTTGAAGTCGCTGTAAGGGAACAGTGGTGGATATTGTTTGAAAGTTGCTCTTGCTAGTTATTTTTAGAGTGGCTCTTTATTTCCCCTCAGCATGCATTTCTTCACCAATCTAAACATTTAAAGAATTGTAAAAAATTCTGAAATATGAACCCAAAATACTGGACATTTTTAACTGTTATTAAGGTTGGCGATTTGACATAATTACAATCATGGTCTTGAATTGGACTTGCATTTTTCTGGTCTCTGTCTTGACTCGGTCTCACCCCCCCTCCTCCTTTTGGTCTTGATCTTCACTCGATTGACTCGATTAGCACCGATTTTGGTCCTGAATCGGCCTCGCTTTAGGTGGTCTCGAACACAACACTGCAGGACGGCCAGTGTAATGTCGCCCCACAGTGGCCTCTGGTGTAGGTTGGTTCCATATGGACCCCATTGAAATCAAATTTAGATACGGTATGAATCTGTGTCATATAATCCCCACTGGTTTTTTTTTACAGAAGATTTTTCCTCTCTATTGAACAATGAATTTGGAATGTACTCTGCAAACATATATTTTAGGAATTTCTTGAGACAATATTTATTAGTTTCTTTTTTGAAAAAAATATAAGCACACTATTGGGCCTTTCCTTGATCTAAATAACACTGATGTTATAGGAAAATAGCAGTCCATCTGTGTGTAAGATGGAGAGGGATGTTTTTAATGTTCCATGTTGATGTAAGTATGAATCTCTTCACCACTATGCTGCTGTTCATTCTCACCACGGGAGACCCACACACACACACACACACACACACACACACACACACACACACACACACACACACACACACACACACACACACACACACACACACACACACACACACACACACACACACACACAATCCTTCCTCCAACCTACTTTGGCCACCTGATCAACAATCCATCCAGTACCTCCACCCTGGATAGCCTAGTCTACTTCTCTCTCGTGACAATGTCCACATTCAGTCCCTCCTGGGTCGGGGGCCAGATATTCAAGCGGGGAAATACTCAGCAAACAGAAGCCTACATACTTTCCTGTCAGAGTTTCTACCGAGCAGAGAGGGCAGCCTTGTTGAAGGGGCCCAGCTCAGCTCCATCTGGTGGTGTGTGTGTGTGTGTGTGTGTGTGTGTGTGTGTGTGTGTGTGTGTGTGTGTGTGTGTGTGTGTGTGTGTGTGTGTGTGTGTGTGTGTGTGTGTGTGTGTGTGTGTGTGCGTGCGTGCGTGCGTGCGTGCGTGCGTGTGTGTGTGTATGTGTGTGTGTGTGTGTGCGTGTGTTCGGTTCTGTCTGGAAGGACGGAGAGATTTGCGGGAGGCAACACAGGCAAGTCTGTGCTCTCAAAATCAGTTCTGTCATTGCTTTCCAGGAATTGAACTTGCAGACAGTGTTGTAGTAGTTGCAAGTCATCCATTGCTTCCATGTGGGATATGTGTAAACATTAAACATACATATGTCTTATATAAATGTCGGTAACTCTCTGGTGTACAGCTGAATTTTGGAACTGAAGTTCTGTGTCCAGCAACAAGTCTCCACACATGACAGTTATGATGACAAAAATACCCATTTGTCAAAGACATACAGCTCTACCTCTAAGATGTTATCGGCATTGTGTGAAGATAAATAATTACATTGAGCATCTGTCAAGAGTCCTTCCCTCCCCTTGTAAATGCCCAAATCTCCTCGTGCTCACAAGCCTGTCCTACAAGAGAATGAGAGGTCAAATCTGAACCTTACCATAGCAGCATACCACCCTGCATACCACTGCTAGCTTGCTTCTGAAGCTAAGCAGGATTGGTACTGGTCAGTCCCTGGATGGGAGACCAGATGCTGCTGGAAGTGGTGTTGGAGGGCCAGTAGGAGGCACTATTTCCTCTGGTCTAAAAAATATCCCAATGCCCCAGGGCAGTGATTGGGGACACTGCCCTGTGTAGGGTGCCGTCTTTTGGATTGGAAGTTCAACGGGTGTCCTGACTCTCTGAGGTCATTAAAGATCCCATGGCACTTATCGTAAGAGTAGGGGTGTTAACCCTGGGTGTCTTGGCTAAATTCCCAATCTGTCCCTCAAACCATCACGGTCACCTAATAATCCCCAGTTTACAATTGGCTCATTCCTCTCCCCTGTAACTATTCCCCAGGTTGTTGCTGTAAATGAGAATGTGTTCTCAGTCAACTTACCTGGTAAAATTTAAAAAATGGTGTCAGTCCAGGTGTCATCTGCTGAGTTTATTACTATTGTATAACCTTATTGCTATGATGCTGCTATGTAAATACTAGGTAGGTACATACCTTTTTTTTTTAGAGTTCTCAGATCAAACTGTTCAAACTGAAATCATGTGGCTTATGTGTGTAAGAGTGAAACGTTGTTGTCGTTTTTGCTGCACTGTTTCTATGGTATCCACAAAGACGTTTCTCAAATCCTCCCTAATGGATTCGGCTGACCAATGGTCAAAGCCTCCAAAATTACAGCTAATCTCTCTGCCCCCCTCTCTCTCTCTCTCTCACTCTGCCCCCCCCCCTCTCTCTCTGGCCCCCTCTCTCTCTCTCACTCTGCCCCCCTCTCTCTCTCTGGCCCCCTCTCTCTCTCTCACTCTGCCCCCCTCTCTCTCTCGCTCTGGCCCCCTCTCTCTCTCTCTCTCTCTCTCTCTCTCTCACTCTGCCCCCCCTCTCTCTCTGGCCCCCTCTCTCTCTCTCACTCTGCCCCCCTCTCTCTGGCCCCCTCTCTCTCTCTCACTCTGCCCCCCCCCTCTCTCTCTGGCCCCCTCTCTCTCTCTCTCTCTCACTCTGCCCCCCCTCTCTCTCTCTGGCCCCCTCTCTCTCTCTCACTCTGCCCCCCCTCTCTCTCTCGCTCTGGCCCCCTCTCTCTCTCTCTCACTCTGCCCCCCCTCTCTCTCTGGCCCCCTCTCTCTCTCTCACTCTGCCCCCCTCTCTCTCTGGCCCCCTCTCTCACTCCCCCCCCTCTCTCTCTCTGGCTCCTCTCTCTCTCTCTCTCTCTGCCCCCTCTCTCTCTGGCCCCCTCTCTCTCTCTCAATTCAATTCAAGGGGCTTTATTGGCATGGGAAACATGTGTTAACATTGCCAAAGCAAGTAAGGTATATAATATATAAAGTGAAATAAACAATAAAAATTAACAGTAGACATCACACATACAGAAGTTTCAAAACAATAAAGACATTACAAATGTCATATTATATATATATATATATATATACAGTGTTTTTACAATGTGCAAATGGTAAAGGACACAAGATAAAATAAATAAGCATAGATATGTGTTGTATTTACAATGGTGCGTGTTCTTCACTGGTTGCCCTTTTCTCGTGGCAACAGGTCACAAATCTTGCTGCTCTGATGGCACACTGTGGAATTTCACCCAGTAGATATGGGAGTTTTTCAAAATTGGATTTGTTTTCGAATTCTTTGTGGATCTGTGTAATCTGGGGGAAATATGTCTCTCTAATATGGTCATACATTGGGCAGGAGGTTAGGAAGTGCAGCTCAGTTTCCACCTCATTTTGTGGGCAGTGAGCACATAGCCTGTCTTCTCTTGAGAGCCATGTCTGCCTACGTCGGCCTTTCTCAATAGCAAGGCTATGCTCGCTGAGTCTGTACATAGTCAAAGCTTTCCTTAATTTTGGGTCAGTCACAGTGGTCAGGTATTCTGCCGCTGTGTACTCTCTGTGTAGGGCCAAATAGCATTCTAGTTTGCTCTGTTTTTTTGTTAATTCTTTCCAGTGTGTCAAGTAAATATCTTTTTGTTTTCTCATGATTTGGTTGGGTCTAATTGTGCTGCTGTCATGGGGCTCTGTAGGGTGTGTTTGTGAACAGAGCCCCAGGACCAGCTTGCTTAGGGGACTCTTCTCCAGGTTCATCTCTCTGTAGGTGATGGCTTTGTTGTGGAAGGTTTGGGAATCGCTTCCTTTTAGGTGGTTATAGAATTTAACTGCTCTTTTCTGGATTTTGATAATTAGTGGGTATCGGCCTAATTCTGCTCTGCATGCATTATTTGGTGTTCTACGTTGTACACTGAGGATATTTTTGCAGAATTCTGCGTGCAGAGTCTCAATTTGGTGTTTGTCCCATTTTGTGAAGTCTTGGTTGGTGAGCGGACCCCAGACCTCACAACCATAAAGGGCAATGGGCTCTATGACTGATTCAAGTATTTTTAGCCAAATCCTAATTGGTATGTTGAAATTTATGTTCCTTTTGATGGCATAGAATGCCCTTCTTGCCTTGTCTCTCAGATCGTTCACAGCTTTGTGGAAGTTACCTGTGGCGCTGATGTTTAGGCCAAGGTATGTATAGTTTTTTGTGTGCTCTAGGGCAACAGTGTCTAGATGGAATTTGTATTTGTGGTCCTGGTGACTGGACCTTTTTGGAACACCATTATTTTGGTCTTACTGAGATTTACTGTCAGGGCCCAGGTCTGACAGAATCTGTGCATAAGATCTAGGTGCTGCTGTAGGCCCTCCTTGGTTGGTGACAGAAGCACCAGATCATCAGCAAACAGCAGACATTTGACTTCAGATTCTAGTAGGGTGAGGCCGGGTGCTGCAGACTTTTCTAGTGCCCGCGCCAGTTCGTTGATATATATGTTGAAGAGGGTGGGGCTTAAGCTGCATCCCTGTCTAACCCCACGACCCTGTGTGAAGAAATGTGTGTGTTTTTTGCCAATTTTAACCGCACACTTGTTGTTTGTGTACATGGATTTTATGATGTCGTATGTTTTACCCCCAACACCACTTTCCAACAGTTTGTATAGCAGACCCTCATGCCAAATTGAGTCAAAGGCTTTTTTGAAATCAACAAAGCATGAGAAGACTTTGCCTTTGTTTTGGTTTGTTTGGTTGTCAATTAGGGTGTGCAGGGTGAATACATGGTCTGTTGTACGGTAATTTCTCTCTCGCTCTCTCTCACTCTGCCCCTCCTTTATCTCTCTCTCTCTCTCTCTCACTCTGCCCCCACCCCTCTCTCTCTCACTCTGCCCCCCCCCCTCTCTCTCTCTCTCTCTCTCTCTCACTCTGCCCCCCCCTCTCTCTCTCTGGCCCCCTCTCTCTCTCTCTCTCTCTCTCTCTCTCACTCTGCCCCCCCTCTCTCCCTCTGCCCCCCCCTCTCTCTCTCTCTCTCTCTCTCTCTCTCTCTCTCTCTCTCTCACTCTGCCCCCCCTTCTCTCTCTCTGGCCCCCTCTCTCTCTCTCACTCTGCCCCCCCCTCTCTCTCTCTCTCTGGCCCCCCCTCTCTCTCTCTCTCTCTCTCTCACTCCCCCCCCCCCTCTCTCTCTCTGGCCCCTCTCTCTCTCTCTCTCTCTCTCTCCCCCCCTCTCTCTCTCTCTGGCCCCCTCTCTCTCTCTCTCTCTCACTCTGCCCCTCCTTTATCTCTCTCTCTCTCTCTCACTCTGCCCCCACCCCTCTCTCTCTCTCTCTCTCTCTCACTCTGCCCCCCCTCTCTCTCTCTGGCCCCCTCTCTCTCTCTCTCTCTCACACTCTGCCCCCCCTCTCTCTCCCTCTGCCCCCTCTCTCTCTCTCTCACTCTAACCCCCTTCTCTCTCTCTGGCCCCCCCTCTCTCTCTCACTCTGCCCCCCCTCTCTCTCTCTCTCTCTGGCCTCTCTCTCTCTCTCTCTCTCTCTCACTCTGCCCCCCCTCTCTCTCTCTCTCTGGCCCCTCTCCCTCTCTCTCTCTGGCCCCCTTTCTCTCTCTCTCACTCTGCTCCCACCCCCTCTCTCTCTCTCTCTCTCTCACTCTGCCCCCCCCTCTCTCTCTCTGGCCCCTCTCTCTCTCTCTCTCTCTCACACTCTGCCCCCCCCTCTCTCTCCCTCTGCCCCCTCTCTCTCTCTCTCACTCTAACCCCCCTTCTCTCTCTCTGGCCCCCTCTCTCTCTCTCACTCTGCCCCCCCCCTCTCTCTCTCTCTCTGGCCTCTCTCTCTCTCTCTCTCTCACTCTGCCCCCCTCTCTCTCTCTCTCTCTGGCCCCTCTCCCTCTCTCTCTCTGGCCCCCTTTCTCTCTCTCTCACTCTGCCCCCCCCTCTCTCTCTCTGGCCTTCTCCCCCCCCAATTCAATTCAAGGGGCTTTATTGGCACAGAAAACATATGTTTGCATACCAAAGCAAGTGAAGTAGATAAAACAAAAGTGAAATGAACAATAAAACATTTACAGTAAACATTACACTCCAAAAGAATAAAGACATTTCAAATGTCATATTATGTATATATACAGCGTTGTAACGATGTGCAAATGGTTGAAGTACAAAAGGGAAAATAAATAAACATAAATATGGGTTGTATTTACAATGGTGTTTGTTCTTCACTGGTTGTCCTTTTCTTATGGCAACAGGTCCCAAATCCTGCTGCTGTGATGTCACACTGGTAAACGTAGGTATATTTTTTTGTGTGCTCTAGGGCTAGATGGAATTTGTATTTTGGGTCCTGGCGACTGGACCTTTTTTGGAACACCATTATTTTGGTCTTACTGAGATGTACTGTCAGTGCCCAGGTCTGGCAGAATCACCAGATCATCAGTAAACAGTAGACATTTGACCTCAGATTCTAGTAAGTTGAGGCTGGGTGCTGCAGACTGTTCTAGTGCCCTCACCAATTTGTTGATATATATGTTGAAGAAGGTGGGGCTTAAGCTGCATCCCTGTCTCACCCCACGGCCCTGTGGAAAGAAACGTGTGTTTTTTTTCCAATATTAACCACATACTTGTTTGTGTACATGGATTTTATAATGTCGTGTTCCCCCAACACCACTTTCCATCAATTTGTATAGCAAATCCTCAAGTTTTTTTTAAATCAACAAAGCATGAGAAGACTTTGCCTTTGTTTTGGTTTGTTTGTTTGTCAATTAGGGTGTGCAGGGTTAATGTGCGGTCTGTCGTACAATAATTTGGTAAAAAGACAATTTGACATTTGCTCAGTACATTGCTTTCACTGAGGAAATGTACAAACTCTCATTCTCTCTCCTCCTCTTCCCTGTCTCTGCCCCCCCTCTCTCTCTCACTCTCTCCTCCTCTTCCCTCTCTCTGCCCCCCTCTCTCTCTCACTCTATCGCTCTCTCCTCCTCTTCACTCTCTCTGCCCCCCCCCCTCTCTCTCTCTCACTCTATCGCTCTCTCCTCCTCTTCCCTCTCTCTGCCCCCCTCTCTCTCTCACTCTTTCGCTCTCTCCTCCTCTTCCCTCTCTCTGCCCCCCCCTCTCTCTCTCACTCTTTCGCTCTCTCCTCCTCTTCCCTCTCTCTGCCCCCCTCTCTCTCTCACTCTTTCGCTCTCTCCTCCTCTTCCTCTCTCTGCCCCCCCCTCTCTCTCTCACTCTTTCGCTCTCTCCTCCTCTTCCCTCTCTCTGCCCCCCTCTCTCTCTCACTCTTTCGCTCTCTCCTCCTCTTCCCTCTCTCTGCCCCCCCTCTCTCTCTCACTCTTTCGCTCTCTCCTCCTCTTCCCTCTCTCTCCCCCCCCCTCTCTCTCTCACTCTTTCGCTCTCTCCTCCTCTTCCCTCTCTCTGCCCCCCCCCCTCTCTCTCTCACTCTTTCGCTCTCTCCTCCTCTTCCCTCTCTCTGCCCCCCCCCTCTCTCTCTCACTCTTTCGCTCTCTCCTCCTCTTCCCTCTCTCTCTCTCTTTCGCTCTCTCCTCCTCTTCCCTCTCTCTGCCCCCCTCTCTCTCTCACTCTTTCGCTCTCTCCTCCTCTTCCGTCTCTCTGCCCCCCCTCTCTCTCTCACTCTTTCGCTCTCTCCTCCTCTTCCCTCTCTCTGCCCCCCCCCTCTCTCTCACTCTTTCGCTCTCTCCTCCTCTTCCCTCTCTCTGCCCCCTCTCTCTCTCACTCTATCGCTCTCTCCTCCTCTTCCCTCTCTCTGCCCCCCCCCTCTCTCTCTCACTCTTTCGCTCTCTCCTCCTCTTCCCTCTCTCTGCCGCCCCTCTCTCTCTCACTCTTTCGCTCTCTCCTCCTCTTCCCTCTCTCTCTCACTCTTTCGCTCTCTCCTCCACTTCCCTCTCTCTGCCCCCCCCCTCTCTCTCTCACTCTTTCGCTCTCTCCTCCTCTTCCCTGTCTCTGCCCCCCCTCTCTCTCTCACTCTTTCGCTCTCTCCTCCACTTCCCTCTCTCTGCCCCCCCCTCTCTCTCTCTCACTCTTTCGCTCTCTCCTCCTCTTCCCTCTCTCTGCCCCCCCTCTCTCTCTCTCACTCTTTCGCTCTCTCCTCCACTTCCCTCTCTCTGCCCCCCCCCTCTCTCTCTCTCACTCTTTCGCTCTCTCCTCCACTTCCCTCTCTCTGCCCCCCCTCTCTCTCTCTCACTCTATCGCTCTCATCCTCCTCTTCCCTCTCTCTGCCCCCCTCTCTCTCCTCCTCTTCCCTCTCTCTGCCCCCCCTCTCTCTCCTCCTCTTCCCTCTCTCTCACTCACCACTCCAGACCTTACTGAACTCTTCATCTTCAGCCTTCTGTAGTACACCACCTCAACACAACTCACAGCCTTCTGTAGTACACCACCTCAACACAACTCACAGCCTTCTGTAGTACACCACCTCAACACAACTCACAGCCTTCTGTAGTACACCACCTCAACACAACTCATAGCCTTCTGCAGTACACCACCTCAACGCAACTCACAGCCTTCTGTAGTAGACCACCTCAACACAACTCACAGCCTTCTGTAGTACACCACCTCAACACAACTCACAGCCTTCTGCAGTACACCACCTCAACACAACTCACAGCCTTCTGTAGTACACAACCTCAACACAACTTAAAGTATTCTTCTCTGCTCAGGTCTTCTCTGCTCAGGTCTTCTCTGCTCAGATCTTCTCTGCTCAGGTCTTCTCTGCTCAGATCTTCTCTGCTCAGGTCTTCTCTGCTCAGGTCTTCTCTGCTCAGATCTTCTCTGCTCAGATCTTCTCTGCTCAGATCTTCTCTACTCAGATCTTCTCTGCTCAGGTCTTCTCTGCTCGGATCTTCTCTGCTCGGGTCTTCTCTTCTCAGGTCTTCTCTGCTCAGGTCTTCTCTGCTCAGATCTTCTCTGCTCAGATCTTCTCTGCTCAGATCTTCTCTGCTCAGATCTTCTCTGCTCAGATCTTCTCTGCTCAGGTCTTCTCTGCTCAGGTCTTCTCTGCTCAGGTCTTCTCTGCTCGGATCTTCTCTGCTCAGATCTTCTCTTCTCAGGAGGCTCTTCTCGCCAGAAGTCGACTCTGCAAACTTCTTCAGACGCCGCAGCAGAAAAGCTACAAAGTCTCAGGACGAGATCGGCGGTGTTTGTTTTAAGATCTCGTGTTGCTCGTGTGTTTTTGTGGTTGTAGTTGACAGATGGTCTGTGGTGAACCGGGATGGTGTGATGTGGGTCTGTGGTAAGGCCTAGATGAATCAATGCTTGTGTTTATAAATGGGCTTGCTGGTAGATGTGTAAATTGGTGGTTTCGTCCACAAGAGTAGATCAATGTTTTTAAAGTCAGCTGAATGCAATGCAGAGGTACTATTGCACCGTGCCAGAGTTTATATTGCTGCTCTGGCTAACATCCCAGTGTTGTACCTATATTTGTAATGATTCAGCTAAATAGGTCATGTTATGACATTGAGTGAATACAGACTGGATACTGTTATGGCTGGATGGAGCATACTGTTTTGACTCTGGGAAGGACCTTCTGGCAACTGGCAGGAAGCCTCAGGGGTTCTAGACGGCCAGACCACCTCACACCGGCTGAACAGCGTTCCACTTACAGTAGCCTATTGGAGGCTGTTGCAGGAACCACAGGGTAGCATGGGGGCTGTTGCAGGAATCACAGGGTAGTATGGAGGCTGTTGCAGGAACCACAGGGTAGTATGGAGGCTGTTGCAGGAACCACAGGAGAGCATGGAGGCTGTTGCAGGAATCACAGGGTAGCATGGGGGCTGTTGCAGGAACGACAGGAGAGCATGGAGGCTGTTGCAGGAATCACAGGGTAGTATGGAGGCTGTTGCAGGAATCACAGGGTAGTATGGAGGCTGTTGCAGGAACCACAGGGTAGCATGGAGGCTGTTGCAGGAACCACAGGGTAGCATGGAGGCTGTTGCAGGAATCACAGGGTAGCATGGGGGCTGTTGCAGGAATCACAGGGTAGTATGGAGGCTGTTGCAGGAACGACAGGAGAGCATGGGGGCTGTTGCAGGAATCACAGGGTAGTATGGGGGCTGTTGCAGGAACGACAGGAGAGCATGGAGGCTGTTGCAGGAACGACAGGAGAGCATGGAGGCTGTTGCAGGAACGACAGGAGAGCATGGGGGCTGTTGCAGGAATCACAGGGTAGTATTGAGGCTGTTGCAGGAACCACAGGGTAGCATGGAGGCTGTTGCAGGAACCACAGGAGAGCATGGAGGCTGTTGCAGGAACAACAGGAGAGCATGGGGGCTGTTGCAGGAATCACAGGGTAGCATGGAGGCTGTTGCAGGAACCACAGGGTAGCATGGAGGCTGTTGCAGGAATCACAGGGTAGTATTGAGGCTGTTGCAGGAACCACAGGGTAGCATGGAGGCTGTTGCAGGAACCACAGGAGAGCATGGAGGCTGTTGCAGGAACAACAGGAGAGCATGGAGGCTGTTGCAGGAACCACAGGAGAGCATGGAGGCTGTTGCAGGAATCACAGGGTAGTATGGGGGCTGTTGCAGGAATCACAGGGTAGTATGGGGGCTGTTGCAGGAACGACAGGAGAGCATGGAGGCTGTTGCAGGAATCACAGGGTAGTATGGGGGCTGTTGCAGGAACGACAGGAGAGCATGGAGGCTGTTGCAGGAACGACAGGAGAGCATGGAGGCTGTTGCAGGAACGACAGGAGAGCATGGAGGCTGTTGCAGGAACGACAGGAGAGCATGGAGGCTGTTGCAGGAACGACAGGAGAGCATGGAGGCTGTTGCAGGAACGACAGGAGAGCATGGAGGCTGTTGCAGGAATCATAGGGTAGTATGGGGGCTGTTGCAGGAACGACAGGAGTTTGAGTTTATTTTTATTTTTACAGGGACAGTGCACATTAATCAATGTTTCAGTAAAAGTGCCGGTTTTAGCCAGCCGGCTAATTTTCAACCGCAGTCCCTGGGCAGGTTATTAAAAACAATTACAATATAGACAATAGCAAAATAGAACAAGCAAGACATAGCAACATAGGACAAGCAAGACGTAGCATACAGACAGAGCAACATAGAGCAAAAAGCAGCAAGACAAAATTCATAAAAGCAACAAAGTGTTTTCACACCTCACAAGCTACAGACAACAGACAACATGGAAAGCGGCAACACACAGCTAGGGACCATGTTCACAAATCTGATTGACCTTTAGCCATGTCTTCAAGCATTTTGTGAAAGTGTGATACGTGGTGCAGTTATGTGTGTCTGATGGCAGTGTATTCCAGACATGGGAAGCTCTCACAGAGAATGCAGATTTACTAAAGGTGCTTTTCCTTAGGGGAACTATACAGTCACCTCTCATGGCAGACCTTGTGGATCTGCTGCCATATGTCTGGGTTTTCTGTTTAACAAAAATATTGAGTGGAGGGGGAGCCAGGCCATTGAGGATCTTGAATACAAGACATGTGTCGGTGTATAGGAGAGCATGGAGGCTGTTGCAGGAATCACAGGGTAGCATGGGGGCTGTTGCAGGAATCACACGGTAGTATGGGGGCTGTTGCAGGAATCACACGGTAGTATGGGGGCTGTTGCAGGAATCACACGGTAGTATGGGGGCTGTTGCAGGAATCACAGGGTAGTATGGGGGCTGTTGGAGGAATCACAGGGTAGTATGGGGGCTGTTGCAGGAATCACAGGGTAGTATGGAGGCTATTGCAGGAATCACAGGGTAGTATGGGGGCTGTTGCAGGAACGACAGGAGAGCATGGAGGCTGTTGCAGGAATCACAGGGTAGCATGGAGGCTATTGCAGGAACCACAGTAGAGCATGGAGGCTATTGCAGGAACCACAGTAGAGCATGGAGGCTGTTGCAGGAACGACAGGAGAGCATGGGGGCTGTTGCAGGAACCACAGGGTAGCATGGAGCCTAACCCTAACCCTTTTGTTCCTCAAAGTCCTACTCAGTAAGCTAAAACTCTGAAGTATTTTCTTTCCACTTGTGTTTCAGTTCTGTGTAAAATACACGTGTTACTATGTATTCAGGACACAAGTGGAGACCTTGTGAAAATTCCCACAAGTGAGATTTTTGATTGTTCTATTTAACTACTCAGTCGACAGCCAAGTGAGAGTTTAGCTAGAGAAATGTAATGACTTGGGAAGTGAGTTAATGTGAAACCGCAGACACAGTACATGTAAATTGAGGTGTTAGCGAGAAATAGAGAAGAACAATTTTGTAAAGAGAGAAATAGAGAGAGAGAGAGAGAGAGAGAGAGAGATAGAGGGAGAGGGAGAGAGCGTTTAGGAGGTGAGTGTGGAACGTGCCAACACTCAGAT
>NC_088233.1:9404815-9449815 GCF_036934945.1 Oncorhynchus masou masou
TCTCGGTGGACAGTCTTACAACATGGCAGTGCTATGAAAAAGATTTCAGGTGGTCATTTTCATATTACAGGTACCATATTTACAGTACCATACCAGTACCATACCAGTACCATACCAGTACCATACCAGTACCATACCAGTACCAGACCAGTACCATATTTTAAAGAAATGGAATAGGATCTTGAAGCTGCGATCCATAGCGGTGAAACTGCGATATTAGGACAACAAAGACATTACTTCAAAACAACAGCTAATTTCCTCAAAACAAAAACAAAAACAATAACAAATGCGCCTGGGGGGGGGGCACTACTTTCTAAACTACTGGCTGATATTATACAATGTTTAGAGTGAATATTCAATAAGGAGGTGAACATTTGAGGTTGACTCCGTACCGACCCGATTCAAGCACTGGGAGACTGACTCCGCTGGTCACCCTCTGGTCAGGAGGACAGAGCGAGACAGTCAGTGGTCCTCTACTTCTCCTCCACCAGCCCTGTGGCCCGTTAGCAGGCAGAGTGTTTCAGATAGGAACGTACGGAGTAGAACAGATACATTAGACAGAATAGGAAATCCCATCAGTTCTCCTCATTGTATTTCACATCACTGCATACACCTCCTGTGGAGGGTACGGGCATCAGAGTGCTGCACTGGGGCTGCGGTGAGAGCTGATCCATGGTAAATGGAGCCTTGAACAGCTCCTCAAGTTCTCAATCCCAGCAGCTGAGAATGGGCGGGGTGGGCAGACGAACAGAGACGAATTGTGGAATTCTGAGGGGCGGAATTGTAATCATGGAATCCCGACTCAAAGCTCTGTGGTCTCCCAGCTGACCTCGCGTGGAACCTGATGTCATTTAGTCCCCGTGTGGATGGTGGTGACCGTGGAGGGGCGTGGCCGGGGCACCTCCACCACTGCCTCTGGTGCCACCGCCTCTGGTTCTACATGTGGTTCCACTCCGATGCTAACGGGGGCGCTGCAGGCTGCAGGGGAGGATGGCAGAGGAGGCAGAGTGGACAGAGGTTGTAGAGGACCTGAGGGGAGAAGCAGAGACGATAACCTCAATAACTAGACGAGCACAATCACTAAAGTATTAGTGGAAACCAATCAATGACGGAACAAAAATCCTTTAATAGACCCCAACATAGCCAACTGGACACGGCCTGCTCCCCACATCATAACGTAAAGGAGTCACTCACTAACCGTCTCTGCGTGAGAGGGAGGCACAGTCTACAGACATGCTCTTGGCTGGCATAGAATTCTGTCCTGGTTGGTCCACACTCATACTGCTTCCAAAGCTGCTGCCCAGACTACTGCCTAACTGGAGACGCCTCATATGACGGATCACTGCTGTGGCGTTAAACGCTTGCTGTGGAGGAGACGGAGAGATAGAGGAGGCAGGGAGGGAGAGGAGGCAGGGAGGGAGAGGAGGCAGGGAGGGAGAGAGAGAGAGGAGGCAGGGAGGGAGAGGAGGCAGGGAGGGAGAGAGAGAGAGAGGAGGCAGGGAGGGAGAGGAGGCAGGGAGAGAGAGGAGGAAGAGAGGGAGAGGAGGCAGGGAGGGAGAGGAGGGCAGGGAGGGAGAGGAGGGCAGGGAGGGAGAGGAGTTGGGGAAGGGAGGGAGAGGAGGCAGGGAAGGAGAGAGAGAGAGGAGGCAGGGAGGGAGGGAGGGGTGGCAGGGAGGGAGAGGAGGCAGGGAGAGGAGGTAGGGAGGGAGAGAGAGAGAGAGGAGGCAGGGAGGGAGAGGGGGAAGGGAGGGAGAGGAGGCAGGGAGGGTGAGAGAGAGAGGAGGCAGGGAGGGAGGGGGTGGCAGGGAGGGAGTTGGGGAAGGGAGGGAGAGGAGGCAGGAAGAGAGGGGAGGCAGGGAGGCAGGGGAGGCAGGGAGGGAGGGGTGGCAGGGAGGGAGTTGGAGAAGGGAGGGAGAGGAGGCAGGGAGGGAGAGGAGGCAAGGAGGGAGAGGGGGAAGAGAGGGAGAGGGGGAAGGGAGGGAGAGGGGGAAGGAAGGGAGAGGAGGCAGGGAGGGAGAGAGAGAGAGGCGGCAGGTAGGGAGTTGGGGAAGGGAGGGAGAGGAGGCAGGGAGGGAGGCGAGGCAGGGAGGGAGGGGAGGCAGGGAGGGAGGGGAGGCAGGGAGGGAGGGAGGGAGGGGGGGCGAGAGGGGGAAGGAAGGGAGAGGAGGCAGGGAGGGAGAGAGAGAGAGGGGGCAGGTAGGGAGTTGGGGAAGGGAGGGAGAGGAGGCAGGGAGGGAGGCGAGGCAGGGAGGGAGGGGAGGCAGGCAGGGAGGGAGAGAGAGAGGGGGCAGGTAGGGAGTTGGGGAAGGGAGGGAGAGGAGGCAGGGAGGGAGGCGAGGCAGGGAGGGAGGGGAGGCAGGGAGGGAGGGAGGGGGGAAGGGAGGGAGAGAGAGAGAGAGGGTTGGCATATGCAAATAGAGGAGGTTGACAAATACAGTAAACATACACAAAAAACAATCATTGTACGAAGAGAACCTACCCTCCATTTGCTTTTGGCAAAGTTTTTCCTCATCTGCCGACTGACTGATTCATGGATGTTCTTGCAGAGAGCCGTGTCCCCAGCAATCCTGAGATACAAAGACACACCATAAAGGACAAGTAGATGAATGTTTTCTTTTGACACAGTTAGTGGTCAGTTCCTGGCCTGGATATCTATCAAGCACCAGCTCTGAGCTACTGGATGTCTCACATTCTATAATACACACCTGTTACAACACACCTGTCACAACACACCTGTCACAACACACCTGTTACAACACACCCGTCACAACAAAACCATTGTGAGTCTATTTAAACGCTATCAAACCACCTGCCAAAGACGTAACAGCAAGACGTAACAAGGCCAAGACGTAACTGGGCCAAGACACAACAACAAGGCATAACAGGGCCAAGACGTAACAGGGCCAAGGCGTAACAGCAAGGCATAACAGGGCCAAGACACAACAGCAAGGCGTAACAGGGCCAAGATGTAACAGCAAGGCATAACAGGGCCAAGATGTAACAGCAAGGCGTAACAGGGCCAAGATGTAACAGGGCCAAGACTAAACAGGGCCAAGACTAAACAGGGCCAAGACTAAACAGGGCCAAGACGTAACAGGGCCAAGGCGTAACAGGGCCAAGACGTAACAGGGCCAAGACGTAACAGGGCCAAGGCGTAACAGGGCCAAGACGTAACAGGGCCAAGACGTAACAGGGCCAAGACGTAACAGGGCCAAGACGTAACAGGGCCAAGACGTAACAGGGCCAAGACGTAACAGGGCCAAGACGTAACAGGGCCAAGGCGTAACAGGGCCAAGACGTAACAGGGCCAAGACGTAACAGGGCCAAGACTAAACAGGGCCAAGACGTAACAGGGCCAAGACATAACAGGGCCAAGACGTAACAGGGCCAAGGCGTAACAGGGCCAAGACGTAACAGGGCCAAGGCGTAACAGTAAGGCGTAACAGGGCCAAGACGTAACAGGGCCAAGGCGTAACAGGGCCAAGGCGTAACAGGGCCAAGACGTAACAGGGCCAAGACGTAACAGGGCCAAGGCGTAACAGGGCCAAGGCGTAACAGGGCCAAGGCGTAACAGGGCCAAGGCGTAACTGGGCCAAGACATAACAGGGCCAAGACGTAACAGGGCCAAGACGTAACAGGCCAATGATTAGATGCCTAAAAGTCCTATCCCTATTCTCCATTCGCCAACCACCCACATATTGTCTCTGTCATTAAAGCTGGAATCAGGGATTCGTTGTACAGCTAAATGGCAGCCCCACCACTTGATGAACATTGAATAGATTCCCAAACCCCAGACAGTAGCATTAGGTCTGGCCCGGGCCAGGGAGAGACATGATAATGGTTGATTAGGGCTGCATCCCAAATGGCACCCTATTCCTTATATAGTGTACTACTTTGACCAGGATCCATAGGGCCTTTACAGGTAATAGGGTGCCTTTTGGAACGTAGCCACTGCCTCTGCATTCTCCAAGCATCCTTCAGGACGCAGCCTGCTAATTGGCACCCATTTATTCAGCAGCTTTGTCTCCCTCTCTCTTGCCCTCCCTCCCTCCCTCCCTCCCTCCCTCCCTCTTTTTCTCTTTCTCTGCCTCTCTCCTTCTTACCATCTCTCTATATCTCCCCCCTCTCTCTCTGCTTCTTTCTCTCCCCCACTTCTCAGACCAGTGGAGCAGATATTTTAGGAGGGAGGCAGGAAGGAAGACATGGAGCACTGCATCATTCAGACATCCACTATCTGTGTCATATTTATGTCAGCTTTCGGCACGGCGAGTGGTTCTCTCTGATTGTGTTGTCCCAATCCATTCCCTAGCCCTTCCCATTGTTCCTAACCCTCTGCTGTGTGCAGGTGAAAGAGATATGTTGGAGGCTTCCTCACTAAACAGACTCTACCTACCCAGACTTCAGATCTGTAAGGTGGAACAGACACGGTGGAGGCCTCATCACTAAACAGACTCTACCTTCACTCACCAGGGGTGGGCTAGAGCCTGGTTGATATGGTGTGGTGTGGTATGATGGGGTATGGTATGGTGTGATGGGGTGTGGTATGGTATTGTGTGGTGGGGTATGATGGGGTATGGTGTGGTGGGGTATGGTATGGTATGGTATGGTGTGATATGGTATGGTGTGGTGGGGTATGGAGTGGTGTGGTATGGTATGGTGTGATATGGTATGGTGTGGTGTGGTATGGTATGGTATGGTGTGATATGGTATGGTGTGGTGTGGTGGGGTATGGTGTGGTGTGGTATGGTATGGTATGGTGTGATATGGTATTGTGTGGTGTGGTATGGTGGGTATGGTGTGGTGGCGTGTGATGTGGTATGGTGGGGTATGGAGTGGTGTAGTATGGTGTGGTGTGATGTGGTATGGAGTGGTGTGGTGTGGTGGGGTATGGTATGGTATTGTGTGGTGGGGTGTGGTGTGGTGGGTTGTGGTGGGGTGGGTTGTGGTTGGGTGGGTTGTGGTGGGGTGGGTTGTGGTGGGGTGGGTTGTGGTATGGTATGGTGGGGTATGGTGTGATGTGGTATAGTATTGTCAAGACTGTCCTGATCAGGTCAGGTTACAGGAGACCACAACCCTACAGATTATCTCTCAACCCCAACAGAGGAGGAGAGATCTAGGGGTCTGAAGATGTGGGGGTTTTATGACCCCTCACACCCCTGGTAAATCTTAGGCCACACAACATTCCTGTGTCCCCTCAATATGGAGAACCACCCTCAGAACATTAAACATGAAATAAAGGGACTTTGGAACAATGGTTTCCGCCAGCCACAATGGTGGTCATGACGATAGATGGAATATGAAAATGTATGTCATTTTTGTTTTGTTATTAAAGGTTAATAGATGTCGTTATTACGAAAACATTGTAACGTTAAGAGTTTTCCTAGTATATGTTTGAAGTTCATACATTGTACGTTGTGTGGAAAATGTCCAAATCAAAGAGAATGTTTTGGTAAAGATGAAATGTGAAGTTAGTTGTCTAAAATTGGATTTGAGTCGAATATAGACCTTGCCTCTTAACTTGGTACGCCCAGAGAATTACCCTAAAGGCGGTTACGCCCACTTCTGACCCGAGGATATAAAACCTGTGAGTGAAGAATGAACAGATCAGACTAAGTGACCCAAGCTGCAGCTGAGGTCTAAAAAGTCAACGAACCCAAAACAAGTTTGAAGACAAAGAAATATTTTTCCACCCAAGCTACGGATGAGTAGCTGTGTCGAAGCGGGTGAATTCAAGTCGAACCACCTAGCCTCCACTCCCCATCGAATCGTGGTATCTACACTGTTTCATTCCTACGCTGTGAGCTCTGAGCTACAGAGCTGTCTGTCCTCAGAAGAGCCCTTGCAGAGCAAGGGCGAGGGAATAGACTCCTAAGCCAAAAGGACACTGACATCGTGAGGACAACCAGAGAGTTGCGTGTCATTGAGCAGCCTGAACCGTCCACGTGGAGAACCCACGGAGAGCTTCCCCACTTAATTACATCATTATATTCTGACCCATAAGAGCGGCAGTTTGGGGCAAGGCTAGGGTTAGAATAAGCATAGCTGACAAATTCACCCCAATGTATATTTCTCTCTTGTACTTTCTCTTTTTCTCTCTTTTAAATCCCCATTGTGGGTAACACGCGCCATAGTGTGTTGGCCCGTTATACTAAGTTCTAATCAATAGCCTAGAATGTGGTTTTGTGTATGTGTATCTTTTATCATCATTTTAGCTTTCTAGTAAAAAAATATTCCACTAAGATTGGTGTGGAACTCATTGGTGAGACCCAGATCCATGCAGATTGGTGTGGAACTCATTGGTGAGACCCGGGTCCGTGCAGATTGGTGTGGAACTCATTGGTGAGACCCGGGTCCATGCAGATTGGTGTGGAACTCATTGGTGAGACCCGGGTCCGTGCAGATTGGTGTGGAACTCATTGGTGAGACCCGGGTCCATGCAGATTGGTGTGGAACTCATTGGTGAGACCCGGGTCCATGCAGATTGGTGTGGAACTCATTGGTGAGACCCGGGTGCATGCAGATTGGTGTGGAACTCATTGGTGAGACCCGGGTCCATGCAGATTGGTGTGGAACTCATTGGTGAGACCCGGGTCCATGCAGATTGGTGTGGAACTCATTGGTGAGACCCGGGTCCGTGCAGATTGGTGTGGAACTCATTGGTGAGACCCGGGTCCGTGCAGATTGGTGTGGAACTCATTGGTGAGACCCGGGTCCATGCAGATTGGTGTGGAACTCATTGGTGAGACCCGGATCCATGCAGATTGGTGTGGAACTCATTGGTGAGACCCGGGTCCATGCAGATTGGTGTGGAACTCATTGGTGAGACCCGGGTCCATGCAGATTGGTGTGGAACTCATTGGTGAGACCCGGGTCCGTGCAGATTCACGGATTATGCGACGTTCAGAACGAGACTGTCGAGGAAACTGATTAATTAGCGGCTGTTGTAAAATCGATATTCTTTGAGTTAGTTTGGGAAATAGAAACTCAATAAAAACTAGTTTTCCCATGGTGCCCCAGGTTAATGAGTTAATAATTGCTTGATTCAGTTAATCACGCAATTAGAAACCTTTAATCATTCGATGAGCAACAGTTGTCACATTAACTAATACACCGGCACGACAGTATGGTGGGATGTGGTATGGTATGGTGTGGTATAGTATGGTATGGTGTGGTATAGTATGGTGTGGTATAGTATGGTGTGGTGTGGTATAGTATGGTGTGGTATAGTATGGTATGGTGTGGTATAGTATGGTGTGGTATAGTATGGTATGGTGTGGTATAGTATGGTGTGGTGTGGTATAGTATGGTGTGGTATAGTATGGTGTGGTATGGTATGGTGTGGTATAGTATGGTGTGGTATAGTATGGTATAGTATGGTGTGGTATAGTATAGTATGGTGTGGTATAGTATGGTGTGGTATAGTATGGTATAGTATGGTGTGGTATAGTATAGTGTGGTATGGTATAGTATGGTGTGGTATAGTATGGTGTGGTATAGTATGGTATAGTATGGTGTGGTATAGTATAGTGTGGTATAGTATGGTATGGTATAGTATAGTATAGTGTGGTATGGTATAGTATGGTGTGGTATAGTATGGTGTGGTATAGTATGGTGTGGTATAGTATGGTGTAGTATGGTATAGTATGGTGTGGTATAGTATGGTGTGGTATAGTATGGTATAGTATGGTGTGGTATAGTATGGTATGGTATAGTATAGTATAGTGTGGTATGGTATAGTATGGTGTGGTATAGTATGGTGTGGTATAGTATGGTGTGGTATAGTATGGTGTGGTATAGTATGGTATGGTGTGGTATATTATGGTGTGGTATATTATGGTATGGTATATTATGGTGTGGTATAGTATGGTGTGGTGTGGTATAGTATGGTGTGGTATAGTATGGTATGGTGTGGTATATTATGGTGTGGTATATTATGGTGTGGTATAGTATGGTGTGGTATAGTATGGTATGGTATAGTATAGTGTGGTATAGTATGGTATGGTGTGGTATAGTATAGTATGGTGTGGTATAGTATGGTGTGGTATAGTATGGTGTGGTATAGAATGGTGTGGTATAGTATGGTATGGTGTGGTATAGTATGGTGTAGTATAGTATGGTATGGTGGGGTATGGTGTGGTGTGGTATAGTATGGTGTGGTGGGGTGTGGTGTGGTATGGTATAGTATGATGTGGTATAGTATGGTGTGGTATAGTATGGTGTGGTATATTATGGTGTGGTATGGTATAGTATGGTGTGGTATGGTATGGTGTGGTATGGTATGGTGTGGTATAGTGTGGTATAGTATAGTATGGTATGGTGGGGTATGGTGTGGTGTGGTATAGTATGGTGTGGTATAGTATGGTGTGGTATAGTATGGTGTAGTATAGTATGGTATAGTATAGTATAGTATGGTGTGGTATAGTATGGTGTAGTATATTATGGTATGGTGGGGTATGGTGTGGTGTGGTATAGTATGGTGTGGTATAGTATAGTATAGTATGGTGTGGTATAGTATGGTATGGTGTGGTATAGTATGGTGTAGTATAGTATGGTATGGTGGGGTATGGTGTGGTGTGGTATAGTATGGTGTGGTGGGGTGTGGTGTGGTATGGTATAGTATGGTGTGGTATAGTATGGTGTGTTATAGTATGGTGTGGTGGGGTGTGGTGTGGTACAGTATGGTGTGGTATAGTATGGTATGGTGGGGTATGGTGTGGTGTGGTATAGTATGGTGTGGTATAGTATGGTGTGGTTTGGTATAGTATGGTGTGTTATAGTATGGTGTGGTGGGGTGTGGTATAGTATGGTGTGGTATAGTATGGTGTGGTGGGGTGTGGTGTGGTATAGTATGGTGTGGTATAGTATGGTGTGGTATATTATGGTGTGGTGGTAGATAGACATTCACCAGGGGTGGGCTAGAGCCTGGTCACAGGTGAATCTCTTCTCTGGATCCTTTTCCATCAGAGAGCTGATGAACTGTTTGGCTGTTTGTGGAACAGAGGAAGACACACAATATCACCATGTTCCATCCATTCAAGATAGCATTACAAACAAACAATTGGGTACACTCACACGCACACAAACACATACTATACATTTGGGTCTTTCTATAAATAATTGGGCATTGGGATAAAAAGAAATGGTTTGAAACAACAAAAATAAAAACGTTTATACAGTTCCACGAGGAACAAAAGTGAATATATGCAAATCGCCATAACTCCACCTATACAACAACATAGGACTATACATCCTTTTTATGGCTGCTGTCCCTGTACAGGGATCAACATCAGGGGAAATTTCAGAGTGACAAGTAATAGTACTCGATAAAACTCAAACTTTCATTAAAACACACATGCAGGGTACTCAATTAAAGCTACACTCATTGTGAATCTAGCCAATATGTCAGATTTTTAAAATGCTTTTCGGCGAAAGCATGAGAAGCTATTAACTGATAGCATGCAACCCCCCGAAATACACGAAGGGGACGTAAACAAAATGATTTGCGTAGCCGGCGCTACACAAAACGCAGAAATAAAATATAAAACATTCATTACCTTTGACAAGCTTTTTTGTTGGCACTCCTATGTCCCATAAACATAAACAACATAAACATTTTACTTTATTTTTTACTATTTTTTACATTGTAGAATAATTGTGAAGTCATCAAAACTATGCAATAACACATGGAATTATGGAGTAACTAAAAAAGTGTTTAACAAATCAAAATGTATTTTATATTTGAGATGCTTCAAAAAAGCCATCCTTTGCCTTGATGACAGCGTTGGACACTCTTGGCCTTCTCTCAACCAGCTTCACCTGGAATGCTTTTCCAACAGTCTTGAAGGAGTTCCCACATATGCTGAGCACTTGTTGGCCGCTTTTCCTTCACACTGCAGTCCGACTCATCCCAAACCATCTCAATTTGGTGGAGATCGGGATTGTGGAGGCCAGGTCATCTGATGCAGCACTCCATCACTCTCCTTCTTGTTAAATAGCCCTTACACAGCCTGGAGGTGTGTTGGGCCATTGTCCTATTGAAAATCAAATGATAGTCCCGCTAAGCCCAAACCAGATGAGATGGCTTATTGCTGCAGAATGCTGTGGTAGCCATGCTGGTTAAGTGAGCCTTGAATTCTAAATAAATCACAGACAGTGTCACCAGCAAATCAACCCCACACCATAACCCCTCCTCCTCCATGCTTTACAGTGGAAAACACACATGCGAAGATCATCCATTCACCCACACCGCGTCTCACCGCGTCTCACGGTGTTACAAGGCTGTTGGATCCAAAAATATCAAATTTCGACTCCAGACCAAAGGACAAATTTCCACCGGTCTAATGTCCATTGCTCGTGTTTCTTGGCCCAAGCAAGTATTTTCTTCTTAATGGTGTCCTTCAGTAGTTGTTTCTTTGCAGCAATTTGTCCATGAAGGCCTGATTCACACAGTCTAATCTGAACAGTTGATGTTGAGATGTGTCTGTTACTTCAACTCTGTGAAGCATATATTTGGGCTGTAATTTCTGAGGCTGGTAACTCTAATGAACGTGTCCTCTGCAGCAGAGGTAACTCTGGGTCTTCCTGTCCTGTGGCAGGTCCTCATGAGAGCCAGTTAACTCTAATGAACTTATCCTCTGCAGCATAGGTAACTCTGGGTCTTCCTTTCCTGTGGCAGGTCCTCATGAGAGCCAGTTAACTCTAATGAACTTATCCTCTGCAGCATAGGTAACTCTGGGTCTTCCTTTCCTGTGGCAGGTCCTCATGAGAGCCAGTTAACTCTAATGAACTTGTGCTCTGCAGCAAAGGTAACTCTGGGTCTTCCTGTCCTGTGGCGGTCCTCATGAGAGCCAGTTAACTCTAATGAACTTATCCTCTGCAGCAGAGGTAACTCTGGGTCTTCCTGTCCTGTGCACGCCCAATTTTTCAGTTTTTAATTTGTTAAAAAAGTTTGAAATATCCAATAAATGTCGTTCCACTTTATGATTGTGTCCCACTTGTTGTTGATTCTTCACCAAAAAATACAGTTTTATATCTTTATGTTTGAAGCCTGAAATGTGGCAAAAGGTCGCAAAGTTCAAGGGGGCCGAATACTTTCGCAAGGCACTGTATGTGGGCGGCAGGTAACCTAGTGGTTAGAGCGTTGGGCCTGTAAAAATCAGTTCTACCCCTGAACAAGGCCATTAGCCCACTGTTCCTAGGCCGTCATTGAAAATAAGAATTTGTTCTTAACTGACTTGCCTAGTTAAATTAAGGTAAAAAAAATATTTAAAAAATAGTAAATATTAATCCAGTACACTGATGTTAGTATGATATGTTAAAAAAAAATTTTTTACCTTTATTTTTTTTAAATATATGGTTATATAAGTCATAGTGGACAACTTTAGCTAATTAGCAACTACATACTACTTTTTAGCTACTTTGCAACTACTTAGCATGTTAGCTAACCATTCCCCTAACCCTTTAACTCAACTAGTAACCCTAACCTTAGCCCTAACCTTAACCCCTAGCCTAGCTAATGTTAGCCACCCAGCTAACATTAGCATTAGCCACCTAACCACATATATAGAACCACCTAGAATTCGTAACATATCATTCAAATTGAAATTCATAACATATCATAGGAAATGGATGATGGACATCCACAAGTGAATAAATACCATATGAAAAGTAACATATCATACTAATTTAAGTGTCCCAGGTTTTCTTTTACTATGTTACGTCTGTCTCTAAGTCCAGGTTGCTATAAAAAAAAAACTGTCCAACAGCTGGATCCAGGATTCTTACAGGATTGAAGTTCAATGTCTAATTTAACTGATTAATGCTTAAAATATTATATAACGATAACTTACACTGCCCTTAATGCAAGGGGTTGCAGTGTAGCCTAGTGGTTAAAGTGTTGGACTAGTAACCGGAAGGTTGCAAGCTCAAACCCCCAAGCTGACAAGGTACAAATCTGTCATTCTGCCCCTGAACAGGCAGTTAACCCGCTGTTCCTAGGCCGTCATTGAAAATAAGAATTTCTTCTTAACCGACTTGCCGAGTTAAATAAGAAAAGGTATGTTTTATGTCACAAGATTTTGGACAAAACATTCTAGACACCCACCATGATAAAGAGTTAAAATGGTTTTAAATCAACTAGTGAATTGTATTGAATATAGCATTGACAACCCCCCCCCCCTCATATTTTAACGTAATGACATGGCAGATTATTATCAATGACTCGTCAGCAGCTGTAACCAGTTGTCCTGTGTAGGAAATACTCACTGGTTCCCTAGTTTATAGAAAGACCCATATATATACGACCAGGCACACACACACACACACACACACACACACACACACACACACACACACACACACACACACACACACACACACACACACACACACACACACACACACACACACACAACTCACCTGAGTCAGATATGTCATCCCAATAAGGTGCATCAAACTCATAGTCGGCCTTGAGGATCTGCTCAAAGAGCTTGGAGTCATTTTCATCATAGAACGGAGGGTAGCCACACAACCTAGGGACCAGATCATTAATTACACAACAATATGGATGCTCTATGTTAGTGCCATCGGCTAACTTAAAAGTAGAATACCAAGGGAAAGCCTACTCCTTATTTGGACAGAAAACTTAATCTATTTGATATTGCCTTATCTTGCCTTGTTATGTCTTTGGCACATCTTCTGATCACAACGCTTGTTACACGGAGATTATCCAAATCAAAACAAATTATCGGAGCTATAGTATCACATTAGTGTTGCCATGTTTTCTAATTAACTACTGCAACAACTTTCTAATTGGTGAGACTATGAAACTATTCCACCTGATTACCTTAACAGCCTTTAACGAGGCTGGAGGGTTCTATTCAAACTAACAAGCCTTTCCACTAAATTGATTTAATTGGGCAGCTTAATCCAGGTGTATTTATCCTGGCAGTTTTGACTGAAAGCTTTCAGAACAGAATATCATATAGAGAATGTGTGGAAATGTGGAAATACCCTCTTATTTGACTGGTTTTACAGTATAAGGCACTGCATCTCAGTGCAAGAGGCATCACTGCAGTCCCTGGTTCGAATCCAGGCTGCATCACGTCCGGCCGTGATTGGGAGTCCCATAGGGCGGCGCACAATTGGCCCAGCATCATCCGGGTTTGGCCGGGGTCGACCGTCATTATAAATAATAATTTGTTCTTAACTGACTTGCCTAGTTAAATAGGGATGGAAGAGAATGCATAGGGCCTGGCTAGCAAGCGCAGGATCAGCGAGATGTCCTTAGTCATCAGAGGGTGCATGATCAGCTCATATACAGAGTGTGGGGCAAGTGGGCACCAGCTGATTGGCTGTGACAAGGACCTGTACACTGATTGATATCTTCTCACATGTGGAGAGCCAGGCTCAGCTGAGCCAAACATAGACAACACAAAAAAACGTCCTGTAGTGCCCTCCGCAGGGGGGAATTCTCAGTATACAGCATATAAGATTATCTAATCATGTTACATGGCCACATTTTAAACAAAGTATATCTTATAGAGACTAAATGAAGCCTATGTAAAGCCTACTTAAATTCTACATTATAGGGTGTCCGCCCCCACTCTGTCAGAGTGCGTGAAAATGAGCTTTCACTTCCTTGTGTTATAAAATCAATTTTACCAAGACAAATATGATTATTCATGTTCTGAATATTTCATTGGGGTGTTTCGCTAACATTTCACTAACAGTATACCCCAAAAGGTTGGATTTCGTAACCTAATACATCCCATAATAAGCATTGAGCTCTGTTGTCCCGGACCTGCTGTTTTTGACTCTCTCTCTCTACTTCACCTGCTGTCTCTAACTCTGAATGATCGGCTATGAAAAGCCAACTGACATTTACTCCTGAGGTGCTGACTTGTTGCACCCTCGACAACCACTGTGATTATTATTATCTGACCCAGCTGGTCATCTATGAACATTTGAACATCTTGGCCATGTTCTGTTATAATCTCCACCCGGCACAGCCAGAAGAGGACTGGCCATCCCTCAGAGCCTGGTTCCTCTCTATGTTTCTTCCTAGGTTCCTGCCTTTCTAGGGAGTTTTTCCTAGCCACCGTGCTTCTACATCTGCATTGCTTGCTGTTTGGGGTTTTAGGCTGGGTTTCTTTGTAGCACTTTGTGACATTGGCTGATGTAAAAAGGGCTTTATAAATACATTTGATTGATTGACAGAGCAACGCGGCTTTCTTGCATCAACTTTGAGGATTTTACATGTTGTGCTGGTCATCTTCAAAGTTGTTTCCGCGGGTTGCAAAAAAGCTAACTTTGCATGACACAAATCAAATTACATTTGATTTGTCACATGCGCCAAACACAACAGGTAGACCTTACCGTAAAATGCTGACTTACAAGCCCTTAACTCTATTTTCTGAACTGAATTGTTGGTTAAGAAAATACTTACTGAACAAACCAAAGTAAAAAAGAAAAAGAAAACAATAAAATACGAGGCTATAAACAGGGGGTACCGGCACCGAGTCAATGTGGAGGTTATATACAGGGTATTACGGTACCGAGTCAATGTGGAGGCTATAAACAGGGGGTACCGGCACCGAGTCAATGTGGAGGTTATATACAGGGTATTACGGTACAGAGTCAATGTGGAGGTTATATTCAGGGTATTACGGTACCGAGTCAATGTGGAGGTTATAAACAGGGGGTACCGGCACCGAGTCAATGTGGAGGTTATATACAGGGTATTACGGTACAGAGTCAATGTGGAGGCTATAAACAGGGTGTACAGGCACCGAGTCAATGTGGAGGTTATATACAGGGTATTACTGTACAGGGTCAATGTGGAGGCTATAAACAGGGGGTACCGGCACCGAGTCAATGTGGAGGTTATATGCATGGTATTACGGTACAGAGTCAATGTGGAGGCTATATACAGGGGGTACCGGCACCGAGTCAATGTGAAGGTTATATACAGGGTATTACGGCACCGAGTCAATGTGGAGGTTATTTTTAATTTTACCTTTATCTAACCAGGCAAGTCAGTTAAGAACACATTCTTATTTTCAATGACGGCCTGGGAACAGTGGGTTAACTGCCTGTTCAGGGGCAGAACGACAGATTTGTACCTTGTCAGCTCGGGGGTTTGAACTCACAACCTTCCGGGTACTAGTCCAACGCTCTAACCACTAGGCTACCGGCACCGAGTCAATGTGAAGGTTATATACAGGGTATTACTGCACCGAGTCAATGTGGAGGTTATATACAAGGGGTACCGGCACCGAGTCAATGTGGAGGCTATATACAGGGGGTACCGGCACCGAGTCAATGTGAACGTTATATACAGGGTATTACGGTACCGAGTCATAATGGAGGTTATATACGGGGTATTACGGTACAGAGTCAATGTGGAGGTTATATACAGGGGGTACCGGCACCGAGTCAATGTGGAGGCTATATACAGGGTGTACCGGTACCGAGTCAATGTGGAGGTTATATACAGGGTGTTACAGTACAGAGTCAATGTGGAGGCTATATACAGGGTGTTACGGTACAGAGTCAATGTGGAGGTTATATTCAGGGTATTACGGTACCGAGTCAATGTGGAGGTTATAAACAGGGGGTACCGGCACCGAGTCAATGTGGAGGTTATATACAGGGTATTACGGTACAGAGTCAATGTGGAGGCTATAAACAGGGTGTACAGGCACCGAGTCAATGTGGAGGTTATATACAGGGTATTACGGTACCGAGTCAATGTGGAAGTTATATACAGGGTATTACGGTACAGAGTCAATGTGGAGGCTACATACAGGGGGTACCGGCACCGAGTCAATGTGGAGGTTATATACAGGGTATTACGGTACCGAGTCAATGTGGAGGTTATATACAGGGTATTATGGTACAGAGTCAATGTGGAGGCTATAAACAGGGGGTACCGGCACCGAGTCAATGTGGAGGCTATATACAGGGGGTACCGGCACCGAGTCAATATGGAGGCTATAAACAGGGGGTACCGGCACCGAGTCAATGTGGAGGTTATATACAGGGGGTACCGGCACCGAGTCAATGTGGAGGTTATATACAGGGTATTACGGTACCGAGTCAATGTGGAGGCTATATACAGGGGGTACCGGTACAGAGTCAGTGTGGAGGCTATATACAGGGTATTACGGTACCGAGTCAATGTGGAGGTTATATACAGGAGGTACCGGCACCGAGTCAATGTGGAGGTTATATACAGGGGGTACCGGCACCGAGTCAATGTGGAGGTTATATACAGGGGGTACCGGCACCGAGTCAATGTGGAGGTTATATGCAGGGTATTACGGTACAGAGTCAATGTGGAGGTTATATACAGGGGGTACCGGCAACGAGTCAATGTGGAGGCTATATACAGGGTATTTCGGTACCGAGTCAATGTGGAGGTTATATACAGGGGGTACCGGCAACGAGTCAATGTGGAGGCTATATACAGGGTATTACGGTACCGAGTCAATGTGGAGGTTATATACAGGGTGTTACGGTACAGAGTCAATGTGCAGGCTATATACAGGGTGTACCGGCACCGAGTCAATGTGGAGGTTATATACAGGGTGTTACGGTACAGAGACAATGTGGAGGCTATATACAGGGTGTTACGGTACAGAGTCAATGTGGAGGTTATATACAGGGTATTACGGTACCGAATCAATGTGGAGGCTATATACAGGGTATTACGGTACAGAGTCAATGTGGAGGCTATATACAGGGTATTACGGTACAGAGTCAATGTGGAGGCTATATACAGGGGGTACCGGCACCGAGTCAATGTGGAGGCTATAAACAGGGGGTACCGGCAACGAGTCAATGTGGAGGCTATGTACAGGGTGTTACGGTACAGAGTCAATGTGGAGGTTATATACAGGGTGTTACGGTACCGAGTTAATGTGGATGTTATAAACAGGGGGTACCGGCACCGAAAAATGTGGAGGTTATATACAGGGTATTACGGTACAGGGTATTACGGTACAGAGTCAATGTGGAGGCTATATACAGGGGGTACCGGCACCGAGTCAATGTGGAGGTTATATACATGGTATTACAGTACAGAGTCAATGTGAAGGTTATATACAGGGTATTACGGCACCGAGTCAATGTGGAGGCTATAAACAGGGGGTACCGGCAACGAGTCAATGTGGAGGCTATGTACAGGGTATTACGGTACAGAGTCAATGTGGAGGTTATAAACAGGGGGTACCGGCACCGAGTCAATGTGCGAGTTACAGCCTTATACTAAAATTGATTAAATTGTATTTTTTTCCCTCATCAATCTACACACAATATCCCACAATGACAAAACAAAAACAGGTTTTTAGAAAATGTTTCAAATGTATGAAAAATAAAAAACTGAAATATCACATTTACATAAGTATTCAGACCCTCTAATCAGTACTTTGTTGAATCACCTTTGGGCCACTCAAGGACATTCAGAGCCCTCCTGCGTTGTCTTGGCTGTGTTCCTTAGGTTGGATGGGGAGGGTCTCTGCACAGCTATTTTCAGGTTTCTTCAGAGATGTTTGATCGGTTTCAAATTGGGGCTCTGGCTGGGCCACTCAAGGACATTCAGAGACTTTGCCCGAAGCCACTCCTGTGCTGTCTTGGCTGTGTGCTTAGGGTCTTTGTCCTGTTGGAAGGTGAACCTTCGCCTCTGAGGTCCTGAGCACTCTGGAGCAGGTTTTCATCAAGGATCTCTCTGTACTTTGCTCCGTTCATCTTTCCCTATATCCTGACTCCCAGTCCTTGGCGCTGAAAAACATCCCCACAGCATGATGCTGCCACCCCCGTACTTCACCGTAGGGGTGCCAGATTTCCTCCAGACGTGACGCTTGGCATTCAGGCCAAAGAGTTCAACCTTGGTTTCATCAGACCAGAGAAACTTGTTTCTCATGGTCTTAGAGTCTTTAGGTGCCTTTTGGCAAACTCCAAGCAGGCTGTCATGTTCCTTTTACTGAGGATTGGCTTCCGTCTAGTCACTACCATAAAGGCCTGATTGGTGGAGTGCTGCAGAGATGGTTGTCATTCTGGAAGGTTCTCCAATCTCCACAGAGGAAATCTAGAGCTTTGTCAGAGTAACCCTCAGGTTCTTGGTCACCTCCCTGACCAAGACCCTTCTCCACCGATTGCTCAGTTTGGCCAGGTGACCAGCTCTAGGAAGAGTCTTGGTGGTTCCAAACTTCTTTCATTTAAGAATGAAGGAGGCCACTGTGTTCTTGGGGACCTTCAATGCTGCAGACATTTTTTGGTACCCTTCCCCAGATCTGTGCCTCAACACAATCCTGTGGTTTGGTTTTTGCTCTGACATGCACTGTCAACTGTGGGACCTTATATAGACAGGTGTGTGCCTTTCCAAATCATGCCTAATCTTTTTCATTTATCACAGGTGGACTCCAATCAAGTTGTAGAAACATCTCAAGGATGATCAAAGGAAACAGGATGCACCTGAGCTCAATTTTTAGTCTCATAGCAAAGGGTCTGAATACTAATGTAAATAAGGTATTTCTGTTATTTATTTATTTTTAATTTGCAAAACTTTCTACTAATCTGTTTTCAATTTGTCGTTATGGGGTACTGTGTGTAGATTGGTGAGGATTATATATTTTTTAAATCCATTTTAGAATAAGGCTGTCACGTAACATAATGTGGAAAGAGTCAAGGGGTCTGAGTACTTTCCGAAGGAACTGTATAGACCAAATACTGACTTTTTGGTGGTCTATAGAAACTTCTTACGAGAATCAGATTTAGATGAGGCAGGTGAACCTGGCTTTAGGTGAGGCAGATGAACCTGGCTTTACGTGAGGCAGATGAACCTGGCTTTAGGTGAGGCAGATGAACCTTGCTTTCTGTGAGGCAGATGAACCTGGCTTTACGTGAGGCAGATGAACCTGGCTTTACGTGAGGCAGATGAACCTGGCTTTAGGTGAGGCAGATGAACCTGGCTTTACGTGAGGCAGATGGACCTGGCTTTAGGTGAGGCAGATGAACCTGGCTTTACGTGAGGCAGATGGACCTGGCTTTACGTGATGCAGATGAACCTGGCTTTACCTGAGGCAGATGAACCTGGCTTTACGTGAGGCAGATGAACCTGGCTTTACGTGAGGCAGATGTACCTGGCTTTAGGTGAGGCAGATGGACCTGGCTTTACGTGAGGCAGATGGACCTGGCTTTACGTGAGGCAGATGAACCTGGCTTTACGTGAGGCAGATGAACCCGGCTTTACGTGAGGCAGATGAACCCGGCTTTACGTGAGGCAGATGAACCCGGCTTTACGTGAGGCAGATGAACCTGGCTTTACGTGAGGCAGATGAACCTGGCTTTACGTGAGGCAGATGAACCTGGCTTTACGTGAGGCAGATGAACCCGGCTTTACGTGAGGCAGATGAACCTGACATGAGATCTTCTCTCAGCCTAACAGGAATATGACTCTGGACATACTGTGCATGGCAACACCTCCTATTTGCATTTCTGTCTTCCCTGTATATTCTATAACCATGTATAGCTCCTACTGCATCATCAAAGGAATGATCTTAGTGTGTTTCAGAGATGGCAAAAATATGAATATTTTCTGATGTTAATAAGTTGTCAATTGACATTAACCTCGTTTTATGTCCTGCTGACGATCAGTTCAACGGGAAAGTGAGCCTGTCAGGTCACCAGTATCCTTAATTCTTGTACAGAATCCAGCCTAGCTGAAGCAATGCCGTGCAATATTCCTGATTTATTTTGTAAAGCATTTTTTCCCCTGCTGACCTCCATTGATTTAGTCCCCTAATTTTGGCCAAGAGGTAAAAACATCAATAGATGAAGAAGAAGATGAAGATGATGAGATTCATGCGGTTTAGACGATTGGATTATCAACACAATCAACACAATTAACATGTTATTTGTCCCAATGACCCATCAAAATATACAGATGGGGTTTTATTGGACACTCTACACATAACAGTATAAGATACTTACAGAATGTAAGCGATGACTCCGATAGACCAGCAGTCCACTGCTTTGCTGTAGGGCTTCTGAGCCAGAACCTCTGGGGCTGTGGAGAACATCATAAGGTAGAGATTGATATAGAACATTGTGTGGGTGATGTTTCCTGAGGTTAAATTAGGTCAAATAAGTTTAGGTTAGCCAGAGTTAAAGAGATACGAGTAGATGAGGTCAATGTTTGGGTTACTACTACTACTGCAGACTTCCATACGTCACAGCTGTTCGTCTTCCTGTCTGTCTAACGACGCAGATTTTGTGTCCACATGTTGTACCCTTCTGCTCTAAGTAGTGTGCACTTGTTCACTACTATTCATTGATTTAAGAGGGAAGGGCAGTTGTAAGAAATATGGTGGAAACTCTCTCTAGCCCATGGAATGTCTTACACCAATCCAAAGCTCCTAAATGCGTGGGGAGAAGTTCAACAGGAGTACACTGGGGGGAATTGGGACACAACCAGACAGGCACGTAACTTGCAGGGTGGACAGAGGGGTCATAACCCTCCCTATAATATACCAGGATGAATTTGATGGATAGTAAATTATTTTCCCACCATAGCTACTGACTTTCTGTGGCTTTAGACTAAGCAGTACTACTCAATTCCTTATTTTATGATTGGACCCCCCCGTTGCCAATTATGCTTTTGGTTTGGCCCGGGTCTTCAGAGGTCGTGGTTTGTGAAGGGAAAAAAGCTGTGCAAGGTTTGTAAAGAGAACGGAGCAAGAGCTTCCCTCCCTCCCTCCCTCCCTCCCTCCCTCCCTCCCTCCCTCCCTCCCTCCCTCCCTCCCTCCCTCCCTCACAAACCCTTCATTCTGTGAGCTAACTTGTAATAAATAAATAAGTAGTCACATTTAACATGATAAATTCATAAGCACAATTAAGAATAATTTAATTGCGAAGTGACTAGATATGCATCTCATGTGTGAATGCCATTTCTCAAAACGAGTGATAATTGGTAACGGTTATATTGGGCTCAATTTTGTCAGTTCAAAGATAACTTTGGTAGTATTATAAACTTTGAAACAACTAGTTTCTCGTAGGCTACAGAATTATAGAAGGGCTGTTTCTCTGAATCTCAGGCAGTATTTGTGTTTTTTTATGGATCCCCATTAGCTGCTACCAAGGCATCAGCTACTCTTCCTGGGGTTTATTATGGATCCACATTAGATCCTGCCAAGGCAGCAGCTACTCTTCCTGTGGTTTATTATGGATCCCTATTAGCTGCTACCAAGGCAGCAGCTACTCTTCCTGGGGTTTATTATGGATCCCCATTGGTTCCTGCCAAGGCAGCAGCTACTCTTCCTGTGGTTTATTATGGATCCCTATTAGCTGCTACCAAGGCAGCAGCTACTCTTCCTGGGGTTTATTATGGATCCCCATTAGTTCCTGCCAAGGCAGCAGCTACTCTTCCTGGGGTTTATTATGGATCCCCATTAGATCCTACCAAGGCATCAGCTACTCTTCCTGTGGTTTATTATGGATCCCCATTAGATCCTGCCAAGGCAGCAGCTACTCTTCCTGTGGTTTATTATGGATCCCCATTAGATCCTGCCAAGGCAGCAGCTACTCTTCCTGGGGTTTATTATGGATCCCCATTAGATCCTGCCAAGGCAGCAGCTACTCTTCCTGGGGTTTATTATGGATCCCCATTAGATCCTGCCAAGGCAGCAGCTACTCTTCCTGGGGTTTATTATGGATCCCCATTAGATCCTGCCAAGGCAGCAGCTACTCTTCCTGGGGTTTATTATGGATCCCCATTAGATCCTACCAAGGCATCAGCTACTCTTCCTGGGGTTTATTATGGATCCCCATTAGATCCTACCAAGGCATCAGCTACTCTTCCGGGGGTTTATTATGGTTCCCTATTAGATCCTGCCAAGGCAGCAGCTACTCTTCCTGGGGTTTATTATGGATCCCCATTAGATCCTACCAAGGCATCAGCTACTCTTCCGGGGGTTTATTATGGTTCCCTATTAGATCCTGCCAAGGCAGCAACTACTCTTCCTGGGGTCTGGCAAAATGAAGGCAGTTATCCCATTTTAAAAACATTTACAATACATTCATAACAGATTTCACAACTGAACCAATTGCAATTTTTTTAAGTCCCTCTTTGTGGCACCTGACCACACGACTGAACAGTAGTCCAGGTGCGACAAAACTAGAGTCTGTAGGATCTGCCTTGTTGATAGTGTTGTTAAGAAGGTAGAGCAGCGCTTTATTCTGGACAGACTTCTCCCCATCTTAGCTAGTGTTGTATCATTAGGTTTTGACCATGACAGTTTACAATCCAGGGTTACTCCAAGCAGTTTAGTCAGTCAACTTCTTCAATTTCCACATTATTTATTACAAGATGTAGTTGAGGTTTAGGGTTTAGTGAATGATTTGTCCCAAATACAAGACTCCCGAGCGGTGCATCTCAGTGCTAGAGGCGTCACTACAGACCCTGGTTCGATTCCAGGCTGTATCACAACCAGACGTAATTGGGAGTCCCATAGGGCGGCGCACAACTGGCCCAGTGTCGTCCGGGTTTGGCCGGGGTAGGCCGTCGTTGTAAATAAGAATCTGTTCTTAACTGACTTGCCTAGGAAAATAAAGGTGAAAAAATAAAAAATAAATGTGCCATTACACAGATGTAAGCTGGTTCATGTCTCATTTATTAATTTTGATTTCAACATGGAAGGAAAACCACATACTGCTGGTGTTTGGTAAGATGAGTAAAAGGTCCAGTTACACCATATTCTTGTGTAACAACAGCAGTTAATTCAATTGGGGGTGAAGGGAAGGGGGGGGGGCGCAAAGGATGTTCTCCCATGATGAAAGGGGGCCATGGCTGAAACCGGTTTGGGAAGCACTGATTTAGCTAATTATTAACTCAAATACAGATGGGTATGCTTCAGCCTATTTATTTATAGCCACTATGCTGCATCAGTTAGACGACAGATCATTTATTTATACATTTTTTAAATTTCACCTTTATTTAACCAGGTAGGCTAGTTGAGAACAAGTTCTCATTTACAACTGCGACCTGGCCAAGATAGAGCAAAGCAGTGCGACAAAAACAACACAGAGTTACACATGGAATAAACAAAAATACAGTCAACAATACAGTAGAAAAAGTCTATATATAGTGAGTGCCAATGAGGTAAGATCAGGGAGGTAAGGCAATAAATAGGCCATAGTGGAGAGGTAATTACGATATAGCTATTTAACATTGGAGTGATAGATGTGCAGAAGATGAATGTCCAAGTGAAGATACTGGGGTGCAAAGGAGCAAGATAAATAAATAAATACAGTATGGGGATGAGGTAGTTGGATGGGCTATTTACGGATGGGCTATGTACAGGTGCAATGATCTGTGAGCTGCTCTGACTGCTGGGCTTGAAGTCAGTGAGGGAGATGAGAGTCTCCAGCTTCAGCGATTTTTGCAGTTTGTTCCAGTCATTGGTAGCAGAGAACTGGAAGGAAAGGTGGCCAAAGGGGGAATTGGCATCGGGGGTGACTAGTGAAATATACCTGCTGTGCGTGGGTGCTGCTATGGTGACCAGTGAACTGAGATAAGGCGGGGCTTTACCTAGCAAAGACTTGTAGATAACCTGTACCCAGTGGGTTTGGCGACGAGTATGAAGCGAGGGCCAGCCAATGAGAGTGTACAGGTCCCAGTGGTGGGTAGTGTATGGGGCTTTGGTGGCAAAGCCCCATGTTGAGTAGAGTGTTGGAGGCTATTTTAGAAACCAATTTTTCATGCTTATTGGTTATTAAAAACACACCAACCAGCCTGATAATGTGAAACAATTTGTTGTTATGCACATTTTTGGAGGGGGGAAAATTATATTTTAATGGTGTAACCATTATTTTATTTTTCAAAAAACGTAATGTATCGTTCAATTAAACGGTGCTGTTCTGAATGACCCGTTGAAAACCGAGGAGGGGTGCAAAATACAACGCTTTCATTCAAATACGTCACTCATTGCTTCAAGGCAAACGTAGGCTACTTCAAAGTCTGTTCAAGAACGTTGAAGAACGTTGAAGAACATTCTGGGGAAACGTGTCATTCGGTACACAAATGTACCAAAAAAATTGATCGAACTGAACGCACCCCAGAACTGACGTTCTCATAGACGTTCTACAAAATAATTGCCAAACATGGTTAATATCTGAACTGTCAAGAGACAAACTCACAGTTTAAAGTAATACAGTCATTATTCAGTTGTGGCCCAGAATTCACCAGAAACTACAATTTCACAGGTATTTCTTCAAAATAAAATCTCCTGGGGGGGGGGGGGGCATCCCACAATTTGCAACACAAAGTTACACCCTTGCAACCAGAGAGCCTCCTCACCCACATATCCTGGTGTTCCACAGGCTGTAGCCATCACGTCTCCTGTCCCCTCCATCTTAGACAGACCAAAGTCACTGATCATGATCTTAGCCTCATCATGGGGGTTGTAGTAGAGAAGGTTCTCTGGCTGACCGAGGAAGCACATCAACAACACATGTATGGGAAAAATATATTATTAGACGTTTCATGAGTATTCCTGTTTGTGAGAGAGAGAGAGAGAGAGAGAGAGAGAGAGAGAGAGAGAGAGAGAGAGAGAAAGAAAGAGAGAAAGAAAGAGAGAAAGAAAGAAAGAAAGAGAGAAAGAAAGAGAGAAAGAAAGAGAGAGAGAGAGAAAGAAAGAGAGAGAGAGAGAGAAAGAGAAAGAAAGAGAGAGAGAGAGAAAGAGAAAGAGAGAGAGAAAGAGAAAGAGAGAAAGAAAGAGAGAGAGAAAGAGAGAGAGAGAGAGAGAAAGAGATTGTGTGTGAGTGCATGTCCGTACCTTGATGTCTCTGTGTACAATACTCATAGCGTGGAGGTAGGTGACTGTCTGTGTGTGTGTGTGTGTGTGTGTGTGTGTGTGTGTGTGTGTGTATGTGTATTCATACCTTGAGGTCTCTGTGTACGATGCCCATGTCGTGGAGGTAGTTGACAGCATTCAGCACCTGTTTAATGAGTCTGCTGGCATCCATCTCTGTGTAGAAGCCCTTCTCTACAATGCGGTCAAACAACTCACCCCCAGACACCCTGAGACAGAGACACAAGAACTGAATCAACCCTAACCAACTGTAACTGTAACCCTCAACCACAACCCTAGCCTCAACCACAACCACAACCCTTGCCTAAACCCTAACCCACAACCCTAACCCAAGCCTCAATCTCAACCCTAACCCTAGCCTCAACCATAACCCTAGCCTCAACCCTAACCCTAGCCTCAACCCTAACCCTAGCCTCAACCTCAAACCTAACCATAGCCTCAATCTCAACCCTAACCCACAACCCTAACCCTAGCCTCAATCTCAACCCTAACCCTAGCCTCAACCCTAACCCTAGCCTCAACCCTAACCCTAGCCTCAATCTCAACCCTAACCCTAGCCTCAAACTCAAACCTAACCATAGCCTCAACCTCAACCCTAACCCACAACCCTAACCATAGCCTCAACCTCAACCCTCAACCCTAACCCTAGTCTCAATCTCAACCCTAACCATAGCCTCAACCTCAACCCTCAACCCTAACCATAGCCTCAACCTCAATCCTAACCCTCGCCTCAACCCTAACCCTCAACCCTAACCCCTAGCCTCAACCTCAACCCTAACCTTAGCCTCAACCTCAACCCTAACCTTAGCCTCAACCTCAACCCTAACCTTAGCCTCAACCTCAACCCTAGACTCAACCTTAACCCTAGCCTCAACCCTAGCCTCAATCTCAACCCTAACCCTAGTCTCAACCCTAACCCTAGCCTCAACCTCAACCCTAACCCTAGCCTCAACCCTAGCCTCAACCCTAATCCTAGCCTCAACCTCAACCCTAACCCACAACCCTAACCCTAACCATAGCCTCAACCTCAACCCTCAACCCTAACCATAGTCTCAACCTCAACCCTAACCCTCGCCTCAACCCTAACCTTAGCCTCAACCTCAACCCTAATCTTAGCCTCAACCTCAACCCTAACCTTAGCCTCAACCCTAACCCTAGCCTCAACCTTAACCCTAGCCTCAACCCTAGCCTCAATCTCAACCCTAACACTATTCTCAACCCTAACCCTAGCCTCAACCTCAACCCTAATCCTAGCCTCAACCTCAACCCTAACCCACAACCCTAACCCTAGCCTAAATCTCAACCCTAACCCTAGCCTCAACCCTAACCCTAGCCTCAACCCTAACCCTAGCCTCAACCTCAAACCTAACCCTAGCCTCAACCCTAACCCACAACCCTAACCCTAGCCTCAATCTCAACCCTAACCATAGCCTCAACCATAACCCTAGACTCAACCCTAACCCTAGCCTCAACCTCAACCCTAACCCTAGCCTCAACCCTAACCATAGCCTCAACCCTAACCCTAGCCTCAATCTCAACCCTAACCTCAACCCTAACCCTAGCCTCAACCTCAACCCTAACCCTAGCCTCAACCTCAACCCTAGCCTCAACCTCAACCCTAGCCTCAACCTCAACCCTAGCCTCAACCTCAACCCTAGCCTCAACCTCAACCCTAGCCTCAACCTCAACGCTAACCCTCGCCTCAACCCTAACCATCACCTCAACCCTAACCCTCGCATCAACCCTAACCCTAGCCTCAACCCTAACCTTAGCCTCAACCTCAACCCTAACCTTAGCCTCAACCCTAACCCTAGCCTCAACCCTAACCCTAGCCTCAACCCTAAACCTAGTCTCAACCCTAACCCTAGCCTCAACCCCAACCCTAGACTCAACCTCAACCCTAACCCTAGTCTCAACCCTAACCCTAGTCTCAACCCTAACCCTAGTCTCAACCCTAACCCTAGTCTCAACCCTAACCCTAGCCTCAACCCCAACCCTAGACTCAACCTCAACCCTAGACTCAACCTCAACCCTAACCCTAGCCTCAACCCTAACCATAGCCTCAACCCTAACCATAGCCTCAACCATAACCCTAGACTCAACCCTAACCCTAGCCTCAACCTCAACCCTAACCCTAGCCTCAACCCTAACCATAGTCTCAACCCTAACCATAGCCTCAACCCTAACCATAGCCTCAACCATAACCCTAGACTCAACCCTAACCCTAGCCTCAACCTCAACCCTAACCCTAGCCTCAACCCTAACCATAGCCTCAACCCTAACCCTAGTCTCAATCTCAACCCTAACCCTAGCCTCAACCCTAACCCTAGCCTCAACCCTAACCCTAACCATAGCCTCAACCCTAACACTAGCCTCAACCTCAACCCTAGCCTCAACCTCAACCCTAGCCTCAACCTCAACCCTAGCCTCAACCTCAACCCTAGCCTCAACCTCAACCCTAGCGTCAACCTCAATCCTAGCCTCAACCTCAACCCTAGCCTCAACCTCAACCCTAGCCTCAACCTCAACCTTAGCCTCAACCTCAACCCTAGCCTCAACCTCAACCCTAGCCTCAACCCTAACCTTAGCCTCAACCCTAACCCTAGCCTCAACCCTAACCCTAGCCTCAACCCTAGCCTCAATCTCAACCCTAACCCTAGTCTCAATCCTAACCCTAGTCTCAACCCTAACCCTAGTCTCAACCCTAACCCTAGCCTCAATCTCAACCCTAACCATAGCCTCAACCATAACCCTAGACTCAACCCTAACCCTAGCCTCAACCTCAACCCTAACCCTAGCCTCAACCCTAACCATAGCCTCAACCCTAACCCTAGCCTCAATCTCAACCCTAACCCTAGCCTCAACCCTAACCCTAGCCTCAACCTCAACCCTAAAACTAGTCTCAATCCTAACCCTAGCCTCAACCTCAACCCTAGCCTCAACCTCAACCCTAGCCTCAACCTCAACCCTAGCCTCAACCTCAACCCTAAAACTAGTCTCAATCCTAACCCTAGCCTCAACCTCAACCCTAGCCTCAACCTCAACCCTAGCCTCAACCTCAACCCTAGCCTCAACCTCAACCCTAGCCTCAACCTCAACGCTAACCCTCGCCTCAACCCTAACCATCACCTCAACCCTAACCCTCGCATCAACCCTAACCCTAGCCTCAACCCTAACCTTAGCCTCAACCTCAACCCTAACCTCAACCTCAACCCTAACCCTAGCCTCAACCCTAACCCTAGCCTCAACCCTAACCCTAGCCTCAACCCTAAACCTAGTCTCAACCCTAACCCTAGCCTCAACCCCAACCCTAGACTCAACCTCAACCCTAACCCTAGTCTCAACCCTAACCCTAGTCTCAACCCTAACCCTAGTCTCAACCCTAACCCTAGTCTCAACCCTAACCCTAGCCTCAACCCCAACCCTAGACTCAACCTCAACCCTAGACTCAACCTCAACCCTAACCATAGCCTCAACCCTAACCATAGCCTCAACCATAACCCTAGACTCAACCCTAACCCTAGCCTCAACCTCAACCCTAACCCTAGCCTCAACCCTAACCATAGCCTCAACCCTAACCATAGCCTCAACCCTAACCCTAGTCTCAATCTCAACCCTAACCCTAGCCTCAACCCTAACCATAGCCTCAACCCTAACCATAGCCTCAACCATAACCCTAGACTCAACCCTAACCCTAGCCTCAACCTCAACCCTAACCCTAGCCTCAACCCTAACCATAGCCTCAACCCTAACCCTAGTCTCAATCTCAACCCTAACCCTAGCCTCAACCCTAACCCTAGCCTCAACCCTAACCCTAACCATAGCCTCAACCCTAACACTAGCCTCAACCTCAACCCTAGCCTCAACCTCAACCCTAGCCTCAACCTCAACCCTAGCCTCAACCTCAACCCTAGCCTCAACCTCAACCCTAGCCTCAACCTCAACCCTAGCCTCAACCTCAACCCTAGCCTCAACCTCAACCCTAGCGTCAACCTCAACCCTAGCGTCAACCTCAACCCTAGCCTCAACCTCAACCCTAGCCTCAACCTCAACCCTAGCCTCAACCTCAACCTTAGCCTCAACCTCAACCCTAGCCTCAACCTCAACCCTAGCCTCAACCCTAACCTTAGCCTCAACCCTAACCCTAGCCTCAACCCTAACCCTAGCCTCAACCCTAGCCTCAATCTCAACCCTAACCCTAGTCTCAATCCTAACCCTAGTCTCAACCCTAACCCTAGTCTCAACCATAACCCTAGCCTCAACCCCAACCCTAGACTCAACCTCAACCCTAACCCTAGCCTCAACCCTAACCCTAGCCTCAACCCTAACCATAGCCTCAACCCTAACCCTAGACTCAACCCTAACCCTAGCCTCAACCTCAACCCTAACCCTAGCCTCAACCCTAACCCTAGCCTCAACCCTAACCCTAGTCTCAACCCTAACCCTAGCCTCAACCCTAACCCTAGCCTCAACCCTAACCCTAACCATAGCCTCAACCCTAACCCTAGCCTCAACCCTAACCCTAACCCTAGCCTCAACCTCAACCCTAGCCTCAACCTCAACCCTAGCCTCAACCCTAGCCTCAACCTCAACCCTAGCCTCAACCTCAACCCTAGCCTCAACCTCAACCCTAGCCTCAACCCTAGCCTCAACCTCAACCCTAGCCTCAACCTCAACCCTAGCCTCAACCTCAACCCTAGCCTCAACCTCAACCCTAGCCTCAACCTCAACCCTAGCCTCAACCTCAACCCTAGCCTCAACCTCAACCCTAGCCTCAACCTCAACGCTAACCCTCGCCTCAACCCTAACCCTCGCCTCAACCCTAACCCTCGCCTCAACCCTAACCCTCGCCTCAACCCTAACCCTAGCCTCAGCCTCAACCTCAACCCTAACCTTAGGCTCAATCTCAACCCTAACCTTAGCCTCAACCCTAACCCTAGTCTCAACCCTAACCCTAGCCTCAACCCTAACCCTAGACTCAACCTCAACCCTAACCCTAGTCTCAACCCTAACCCTAGCCTCAACCCTAACCCTAGACTCAACCTCAACCCTAACCCTAGTCTCAACCCTAACCCTAGTCTCAACCCTAACCCTAGTCTCAACCCTAACCCTAGCCTCAACCCCAACCCTAGCCTCAACCCCAACCCTAGCCTCAACCCCAACCCTAGCCTCAACCCTAACCCTAGCCTCAACCCTAACCCTAGCCTCAACCTCAACTCTAACCCTAACCTCAACCCTAACCCTAACCCTAACCCTAACCTCAACCCTAACCTCAACCCTAACCCTAACCCTAGCCTCAACCCTAATCCTAGCTTCATGTCCATATCCCAGTTCAACCCAATGAGGAGATTCTGGATGGAGATGCAGGTTGTAAAAAACGATGCAGCCATCTTGGCTGAGCTACCATGTCAAGCACTGGGAAACGGACTGCAACATCTTAGAAGAGGTGAGGTGTTTTAGTTTAGCCGGGTGGCTGTAGAGATTAGCCCTGAATCACTACGTGTTGTGCAATATATAACAATATATATTGGACGTGAATGACAGCTCCTCGATGCACAAAAAGTAGGAATGTTCTGACTTCCGCGGAGGCCACATCGTCTCTGTAAATGCTGAACGGCCACTGCAGATGTCGGATATGATATGATCATAAATAAACTTTTCCTCAATGAGCGGGAGGGGGGGGGGGAGGGGCAACACTGAGCTAGCCTGCAATGTCACTTCCTGGAGTATTATGTCTCCATGAGACTCCATCTTAACCAACTTCATTTGGCTTCAATGCACCATTGAATGCTCACATAGGAATGAATCGTGTCACGTGATCGATGTCTTTGTCACTCCATATATATAGTCATTGAGTCAAACAGGTCATTCTGAGAGGAGAGAGGACTGAATTAACCTTCACTTAGGTCTGGTTTCCCAAACACTTACGTCTAGTCCTGGATTAATAGGCTATTTCAATTGACATTCTCCTTTAAGCATGCTTTTCAGTCAAGGCTAAATCTATGTCTAGGGAAACCGGCCCTAGAGTCCATCTTCATTCGTCTTTCGCTGTGTTTGCTACAGTGTTACAGAAGCAATGACATATAAAGGAAGCATTAAAGCAACTCTATGGGTTGCTTGCTTAGAGCCAAGGCCAAACACTTACAGCTGTAAAACATGATACATTATCCAAGTGACTAAATTGCTCCAGTGATACAGAGTACTGGCACATCTTATTTACTACAGCTTGAGTACTGGCACATCTTATTTACTACAACTTGAGTACTGGAACATCTTATTTACTACAGCTTGAGTACTGGAACATCTTCTAGAAATATGACAGACGGGCAGACAGACGGGCAGACAGACGGGCAGACAGACGGGCAGACAGACGGGCAGACAGACGGACAGACGGGCAGACAGACAGACAGACAGACGGACAGACGGACAGATAGACGGGCAGACAGACAGACAGACAGACAGACGGGCAGACAGACGGGCAGACAGACGGGCAGACAGACGGGCAGACAGACGGGCAGACAGACGGACAGACGGGCAGACAGACAGACAGACAGACGGACAGACGGACAGATAGACGGGCAGACAGACAGACAGACAGACAGACGGGCAGACAGACGGGCAGACAGACGGGCAGACAGACGGGCAGACAGACGGGCAGACAGACGGGCAGACAGACAGACAGTACTACTCACAACTGCATGATGAGGTATAGGTGGTTGGGGCTCTCATAGATGTCCTCCAAAGCCACAATGTTCTCATGTTTTATCCTGAAGAGAGAAAAGCAGTGGATTTAATTCACTCACTATTAACCTCATAATTTTAATGCCAAGCACAATAAAGCACAATTTCTTCACAAAATGGCTTTGTTCATTACAATGAATTAAGTGTGTGTGTGTGTGTGTGTGTGTGTGTGTGTGTGTGTGTGTGTGTGTGTGTGTGTGTGTGTGTGTGTGTGTGTGTGTGTGTGTGTGTGTGTGATACAAAGTGAGTGAGTGAATGGTTGTGTGTGAGTTAATTAGTGGCGTGTGTGTGTGTTACAAAGTGATTGTGAGTAGATGTGTGTGACGACAAGGCAGACAGTGAACCTGTTGAACCCTCTACTTCAACGTTTCTCCAGCCTTGAGTAGAGACAGAGGTTGAGGGTCAAATGGCCCCTATATTCCTTGTTTTTGTGTGTCAGACAACTTTACATTTACATACATTTCAACAAACATTAATGACATCACACTTCCTCAGACCCACATGTTCCCACTGTATCCACATCCAATGTTGTGTCGTAACGTTGGTTATTCATTCATGTCAAGACTGTTGTATTATCAAATGAATTATCTGTGTAATTAACATCACATGATTAAACTAATCATGTAAACATTCATTAACTAGGAAGTCGGGGCACCACGGGAAAATGTTGTTTAAAGAGTTGCTATTTCCCAAATTTAACTCTCTTCAGATATTTTCATATCTTATTGATTACAGTCACTTATTAATGTATTATCACCTCATCAGTCATATTCTGAATGTCGCAAACCCTTGGATATCTGCACGAACCCTAGCATAAATTATGAAACAGCGATATACCAATTGGCTTAATTATTTATTGACTAACTAACTAAATAATCACACAGAATTACATAAACACACAGACGATAGGTTATACATTGGTTACTAACATGATACAAAGAAAAGTCCCTTGTGGATGGAACCGATATGACAGCTTGGTAGACAAAGGAAAGGGGTGGGGACAGCGCAAGAGCGGGAAATTCAGAGTGGACCCACGTACATACAGTTGATTATTACACTCATGGAAATGCTAATACTTTGAACATGAACAGCCAGTCATTCGAAAAGAAATTGCAATTTACATATTTACGAGTGTATGCCTTTGTTGTCTCTCTGTGAACTCCAATCCGTCTGCTGGAGAGAGAGTCGACAGGAAAGTCTCTAGTTGCGTTTCCCAGAAGTCACAAGGTCTTTTGTCGTTGTTTAACTTGTTCAGCGGGCTCTGGATAGTGTCTGTTATAATGGATATGTCAGATGTACCAATGGTCGTTTGACAAGGAAATGTTCTCCAGAATGGATCTTTCAGAGTACCATTCGGTCAGTCAATCGGTTGCGTTTACCAGACTGAAGTACTTAAACACCTGCAGACTGAATAATCGGGTCTTTAGTTTGTAGATTTCTTAACCATTTCAGCGTGGGGATGATCCCCCATGTTCTCTGGTCTTGTCCTTCGGTAGAGTTGTAGTTTTAAACCATTTTGCAACATCCGGTTCACGCCTTAAGTGTGCTTGGTCTATAGAGAGGTAGATGTCTCAACAGTTTGTAACGTATTCAGTTGGACATAACTGGTCTTTATTTCAATCGCCAACCATTTCAACATGTAGCTACCGTTCCAAGCTCTCGTGTCACAGCTAGAACCACTTCACACACCGGCAGCAACCCGGCATGTTTTGGTCTAAATGTATAATTAGTCGTGAGTGGAGTAAAGAAGGGGCGTTCCGTGACGCTGAAGTAAATGTCTGTGCTCACGGGGTCGTGACCACGGACTTGGTTAAGACTTCATATGAAAAACAATTATCTCATTTGGAAGGCTAACATCACATCTCTACTCTCTTAAATAGTTTTGTATTTAATATGTTCCCCCACATCTGGATGTGACCCTGACAACTGGGAGATATATACATTAAGAGATACAGTTATGTTGTCCTACCATCTTTAGTTACATTACAAATTATTAACAAATTCCACGGGATTGTTCTTTGATTTCCCACCGACCGCCCAACTGTCTGGATTTACAGAAATACTGTTTCCCAATACTACAGACCCAGAAGCAGAGACGTGACGTCCACTATTTAAGTGGGGGTGGCAGGGTAGCCTAGTGGTTAGAGAGTTGGACTAGTAACCGGAAGGTTGCAAGTTCAAATCCCCGAGCTGACAAGGTACAAATCTGTCATTCTGCCCCTGAACAGGCAGTTAACCCACTGTTCCTAGGCCGTCATTGAAAATAAGAATTTGTTCTTTAACTGACTTGCCTAGTTAAATAAAGGTAAAATAAAAAATAACTTCTTCAATATAAGTGACAAAAATAATACGGTCCAATCCATTGGGTATCTCAACACACACCCATATGCCATGTCTTGAAATATGCAGACAGATGGATTAAAAGTAAACTTACATTGTAAAACGTCTGACAGACAGTTTTCTAACTATTCCCATAACTTTTAGACTTTATAGCAGAAGGAATGAATTATTGAGTCATTGTTAGTTGGCACCCTTTTCCCCATGGGCCATAGGCAGCCAAAGAAACCCACTCAACGTTCCTACTAATCATCAGTGAGTGACTCATGCACTGTAATGGTAGCCCTGTCATGGTTAACCGGCACAACATGCACGATGGTCCTGTTGTGTAGGCACGAAAACAGAAGAAACCGGTCCATGGAATGGATTGAAACAGGGAGGTACTATTTGAACTTGTCCAATGAGAAACAATGGATTTCAGTGGGTTTTTCGTTGCAAATCATTTTGCTACAATATGCTTTCATGAACATGACCCTGAAGCAGACGCTTGAAACAAAGAGTGAGGTGGGAGAGAGCTGGTGTCCAAGCAACAGGGTGTGGGTGAACACTAAAACGCCATGGAAACGAGGACGTAACTAATGATGGGCCTTGTTTAGAGAGACAGGTGGGTGAAGGAGGGGGAGGGGTGTGTGTGTGTGTGTGTGTGTGTGTGTGTGTGTGTGTGTGTGTGTGTGTGTGTGTGTGTGTGTGTGTGTGTGTGTGTGTGTGTGTGTGTGTGTGTGTGTGTGTGTGTGAAACCTACACACAATGTTGCTGCTTCAGGGTGCTGGGATAAAGCATTGAGAAATACAAAACGGACAAGAGAGAGAGACAGAGAGAGAGACAGAGAGAAAGAGGGACAGGAAGACAGAGAGAAAGAAGAGAGAGAGAGACAGTGAGAGAGAGGAGAGAAAGAGAGACAGTGAGAGAGAGGAGAGAAAGAGAGACAGAGAAAGAGCGACGGAGAGAGAGAGAGATGGAGAGACGGAGAGAAAGAGAGATGGAGAGAAAGAGACGTAGAGGGAGAGATGGCGAGAGAGAGACAGAGAGAGAGACAAGAGAAAGAGACAGAGAGCGAGAAGAGAAGAGAGAAGGCGGAGAGAAAGAGAGAGAGAGAGACGGAGAGAAAGAGAGACTGAGAAAGAGAGACGGAGAGAAAGAGAGAGACAGAGAGAAAGAGAGAGACAGATAGACAGATGGAGAGAAAGAGACAAGAGAAAGAGAGACAGAAAGAGAGACAGAGAAAGAGAGAAAGAGAGACAGAGAAAGAGAGAGAGAGAGAGAGAGAGAAGACAGAGACGGAGAGAAAGAGAGAGAGACAGAGAGAGATGGGGAGAAAGAGAAGAGAAAGAGAGATGGAGAGAAAGCGAGACAGAAAGAGGCAGAGAAAGAGAGACAGAGAGAGAGATGGCGAGACAGAGAGAGAGAAAGAGACGAGAGAAAGAGAGAAAGAGACGGGGAGAAAGGGAGAGAGATGGAGAGAGAGAGATGGAGAGAAAGAGGCGGGGAGAAAGGGAGAGATAGATGGAGAGAAAGAGAGAGAGATCGAGAGAAAGAGAGAGATAGATGGAGAGAAAGAGACAGGGGGAGAGAGAGATGGAGAGAAAGAGACGGGGAGAAAGGGAGAGATAGATGGAGAGAAAGAGAGAGATAGATGGAGAGAGAGAGAGATGGAGAGAAAGAGGCGGGGAGAAAGGGAGAGATAGATGGAGAGAAAGAGAGAGATAGATGGAGAGAAAGAGAGAAATAGATGGAGAGAAAGAGAGAGATAGATGGAGAGAAAGAGAGAGATAGAGAGAAAGAGACAGGGGGAGAGATAGATGGAGAAAGAGACGGAGAGCAATGGAGAGATAGATAGATGGAGAGAAAGAGAGAGATAGATGGAGAGAAAGACAGGAGGAGAGATAGATGGAGAAAGAGACAGGGAGAAATGGAGAGATAGATGGAGAGAAAGAGACAGGGAGAGAGAGAGAGATAGATAGAGAGAAAGAGAGAGATAGATGGAGAGAAAGAGAGAGATGGAGAGAAAGAGACGGGGAGAAAGGGAGAGATAGATGGAGAGAAAGAGACGGAGAGAGAGAGAGATAGATAGAGAGATATATGGAGAGAAAGAGAGATGGAGAGAAAGAGACTGGGAGAGAGTCATAGAGCCAATTGCCCTTTATGGTTGTGAGGTCTGGGGTCCGCTCACCAACCAAGACTTCACAAAATGTGACAAACACCAAATTGAGACTACACGCAGAATTCTGCAAAAATATCCTCCGTGTACAACGTAGAACACCAAATAATGCATGCAGAGCAGAATTAGGCCGATACCCACTAATTATCAAAATCCAGAAAAGAGCTGTTAAATTCTATAACCACCTAAAAGGAAGCGATTCCCAAACCTTCCACAACAAAGCCATCACCTACAGAGAGATGAACCTGGAGAAGAGTCCCCTAAGCAAGCTGGTCCTGGGGCTCTGTTCACAAACACACCCTACAGAGCCCCATGACAGCAGCACAATTAGACCCAACCAAATCATGAGAAAACAAAAAGATAATTACTTGACACATTGGAAAGAATTAACAAAAAAACAGAGCAAACTAGAATGCTATTTGGCCCTACACAGAGAGTACACAGCGGCAGAATACCTGACCACTGTGACTGACCCAAAATTAAGGAAAGCTTTGACTATGTACAGACTCAGCGAGCATAGCCTTGCTATTGAGAAAGGCCGCCGTAGGCAGACATGGCTCTCAAGAGAAGACAGGCTATATGCTCACTGCCCACAAAATGAGGTGGAAACTGAGCTGCACTTCCTAACCTCCTGCCCAATCTATGACCATATTAGAGAGACATATTTCCCTCAGATTACACAGATACACAAAGAATTCGAAAACAAATCCAATTTTGAAAAACTCCCATATCTACTGGGTGAAATTCCACAGTGTGCCATCAGAGCAGCAAGATTTGTGACCTGTTGCCACGAGAAAAGGGCAACCAGTGAAGAACACGCACCATTGTAAATACAACCCATATCTATGCTTATTTATTTTATCTTGTGTCCTTAACCATTTGTACATTGTAAAAACACTGTATATATATATAATATGACATTTGTAATGTCTTTATTGTTTTGAAACTTCTGTATGTGTGATGTCTACTGTTAATTTTTATTGTTTATTTCACTTTATATATTATCTACCTTACTTGCTTTGGCAATGTTAATACATGTTTCCCATGCCAATAAAGCCCTTGAATTGAAATTGAATTGAGAGAGATGGAGAGAAAGAGACAGAGAGAGAGAGAGAGATAGATAGATAGAAAGAGAGAGATAGATGGAGAGAAAGAGACAGGGGGAGAGAGAGAGATGGAGAGAAAGAGACAGGGAGAAAGGGAGAGAGAGATGGGGAGAAAGAGACAGGGAGAAAGGGAGAGATAGATGGAGAGAAAGAGAGATGGAGAGAAAGAGACGAGAGAAAGAGAGAGAGATGGAGAGAAAGAGACAGGGAGAAAGGGAGAGAGAGATGGAGAGAAAGAGACAGGGAGAAAGGGAGAGAGAGATGGAGAGAAAGAGACAGGAAGAAAGAGTGAGAGAGATGGGGAGAAAGAGACAGGGAGAAAGGGAGAGATAGATGGAGAGAAAGAGAGATGGAGAGAAAGAGACGAGAGAAAGAGAGAGAGAGATGGAGAGAAAGAGAGATGGAGAGAAAGAGACAGGGAGAAAGAGAGAGATAGATGGAGAGAAAGAGAGATGGAGAGAAAGAGACAGGGAGAAAGAGAGAGATAGATGGAGAGAAAGAGACAGGGAGAAAAAGAGACGAGAGAAAGAGAGAGAGAAATAGAAAGGGCAGCAGAATCTAAAGAAGGCAATCGTAACCAAGCAACTCACTCCGCACAACAGCAACCAAATTCTCATCAAGAGTGACTGATGGATAACCCCAGGCCCTGAGGAGAATTACCCATGAACTCGGGGGGGGAAGCTTGTGCCGTCCTCACCTGCATGCTCACATCACGTCATGTGTTCTCTATCGACAGAGTGGAGCTACTCGGACAGAGTGGAGCTACTCGGACAGAGTGGAGCTACTCGGACAGAGTGGAGCTACTCGGACAGAGTGGAGCTACTGTATATGACTGAATGAGTAACACATAACTAGAACTTAGCTGACATGGCATTGCCACCACAAGGGCTGGTTAAAGGTGTAAGTTGCTTTGACTCAATCTCGTCCATGTACGTGACTCAACTTGTAAAGACGCTGTGGATATGACTGACTGCTGAAAAAAAACCTCTTATTTACCAGCGGTTGGTAAGCCAGATATGGAGGGGAAGGGAAAGTCCAAGGTTTGAATCAACCTGCAGAGAGATTATATCTAATACAGGCGTGGTGACATTTTGGGAGGGTTGGGTTTCATACAGTAAGACTCATACTGTGAAGTGCAGTGTTTTTGTGTTATGGTACCTACATTTTTCAGATGTTCTTTTTACTAGATAGATACAGTTGAAGAGTCACAGGGAAGGAGCATAGCAACAGGACGGAACAGGTCGGTATTTGAACCTGAGGAGACACGGCATATGATTCCCCAAGAGGCAGAGTTACCCCACCCCTCTGGTACCTACTTCCTTAGCACAGCGATTTCGTTCTCGATGCTGGTCTCCTTCCCCTTCAGTGCTTTCTTAGGGATACACTTCACTGCAACCATCTTCCCTGTGGTCTTCTCCCTGGCCATTACCACTTCTGAGAATGCACCACTGTGGAGCGAGAGAGAGACAGACAGAGACAGACAGACAGACAGACAGACAGACAGACAGGCAGACAGACAGACAGACAGACAGACAGACAGACAGACAGACAGACAGACAGACAGACAGGACAGACAGGACAGACAAGACAGACAAGACAGACAAGACAGACAAGACAGACAGGACAGACAGGACAGACAGACAGGGCAGACAGGACAGACAGACAGGAGAGAGAGAGAGAGAGATATATATAGAGAGAGAAAGAGCGAGAGAGATACAGAGAGAGAGAGAGAGAGAGAAAAATAGAGGGAAGGAAGGAATAAGAGATTAAATTGGTTAATTTTGCATAGGCACAAACAGAGTATTGACATACATGTATTATAGAGAGCATTCAGAGAAAGACAGTGTAGAATATATTAACATCACAGTGTAAATATTTACTGTAGACTAGACTAACTTTACAATATACGTATTTTCTGTAGAACAGACTAACATTATACTGTGAATATTTACTGTAGAATAGACTAACATACTGTGAATATGTACTGTAGAATAGACTAACATTACATTGTAAACATTTACTGTAGAATAGACTAACATACTGTGAATATGTACTGTAGAACAGAATAACAAGCAAATGTACATCAGACTAATATTATATTATGAATACTTGCATTACACTGAATATTTACTGTAGAACAGACTAACATTACACTGTACATATTTACTGTACAATAAACTAACATTATACTGAATATTTACTGTAGACTAGACTAACTTTACAATATACGTATTTTCTGTAGAACTGACTAACATTATACTGTGAATATTTACTGTAGAACAGACCAACATTACACTGAATATTTACTGTAGAACAGACCAACATTACACTGAATATTTACTGTAGAACAGAATAACACGATACTGTACATATTTACTGTAGAACAGAATAACACGATACTGTACATATTTACTGTAGAACAGAATAACACGATACTGTACATATTTACTGTAGAACAGACTAACATACTGTGAATATTTACTGTAGAATAGACTAACATTATATTATGAATACATACTGTAGAACAGACTAACATACTGTGAATATTTACATTAGAGGAGACTAACGAACTGTACATACAGTGCCTTGCGAAAGTATTCGGCCCCCTTGAACTTTGCGACCTTTTGCCACATTTCAGGCTTCAAACATAAAGATATAAAACTGTATTTTTTTGTGAAGAATCAACAACAAGTGGGACACAATCATGAAGTGGAACGACATTTATTGGATATTTCAAACTTTTTTAACAAATCAAAAACTGAAAAATTGGGCGTGCAAAAGCCCCTTTACTTTCAGTGCAGCAAACTCTCTCCAGAAGTTCAGTGAGGATCTCTGAATGATCCAATGTTGACCTAAATGACTAATGATGATAAATACAATGCACCTGTGTGTAATCAAGTCTCCGTATAAATAAACTAAACTCAACAAAAAGAAGAATAAACTTTATTATGAAGCCAAGATCAATGTTATAAAGAATGATGGAAAAGAACTTTGCAGTACTTTTAATAAAATTATGAGCAGAAAGACAAATTCAACTCTTTGATTTGATATGAACACCATCTGTCATCAAATCAGATGGCTTATTTATCACAAAACCATTTGATGTTGCCAATTACTTGAATGATTACTTCATTGGCAAAGTGGACAAACTTATGCAGGAAATGCCCAAGACAAACATTGAACAATTATATTTATGTATAAAAACATAATAATAATGGAAGAAAAGCAGTACAAGTTTGAATTTTGTGAAGTTAGTGTGGGAGAGGTGGAAAAATGATTGTTCACGATCAATAATGACAAATCTTCTGGCATTGACAACTTAGATGGAAAGCTACTGAGCATGGTAGCTGACTCTATAGACACTCCTATCTGTCATATTTTTAATCTGAGCCTAGAGGAAAGTCTTTGTCCTTAGGCCTGGAGGGAAGCCAAAGTAATTCCACTACCCAAGAGTGGTAAAGCGGCCTTTACTGGTTCTAACAGCAGACCGATATGCTTGCTACCAGCTCTTAGCAAACTGTTTTTTCTCTGTAAACAACAGACTTTCAGCATGCTTATAGAGAAGGGCACTCAACATGGACTGCACTGGCAAAAGTGAATGATGATTGTTTGAAAGAAATTGACAATAAGAATATTGTGGGAGCTGTACTGTTAGATTTCAGCCATTGATATTATTGACCATAACCTGTTGTTGAGAAAACCTTAAGAGCTATGGCTTTTCAACTTCTGCCATATCGTGGATTCAGAGCTATCTATCTAATAGAACTCAAAATATTTTATTTAACGGAAGCTTCTCTAATGTCAAACATGTAAAGTGTGGCGTACCGCAGGGCAGCTCTCTAGGCCCTTACTCTTTTCTATGTTTACCAATGACCTGCCACGGGCATTAAACAAAGCATGTGTGTCCATGTATGCTGATGATTCAACCATATACGCATCAGCAACCACAGATAATGAAGTCACTAAAACTCTTAACAAAGAGTTGGAGTCTGTTTTGAAATGGGTGGCCAGTAATAAACTGGTCCTGAACATCTCTAAAACTAAGAGCATTGTATTTGGTACAAATCATTCCTTAAGTGCTAGACCTCAGCTGAATCTGGTAATGAATGGTGTGGCTGTTGAGCAAGTTGAGGGGACTAAATTACTTGGCGTTACCTTAGATTGTAAACTGTCATGTTCAAAACATATAGTGACTGCATCACTTCCTCTTTTAATTAGAACTGCATCACTTCTTCTTTTTATAGGAAACACAGAAATGTGTTGAAAATCCCAAATAGTCAACTTCCACACAGCTCTGACACACACATTTATCCCACCAGACATGCCACCAGGGGTCTTTTCACAGTCCCCAAACCCAGAACAAATTCTAGAAAGAGTACAGTATTATACAGAGCCCTTATTGCATGGAACTTTCTTCCATCTCATATTTCTCAAATAAACAGTAAACCTGGTTTCAAAAAACAGATAACAGCCACACCTAGCGGCACAATACCTCTCCTTATCTGACCTAGATAGTTTGTGTGTCTGAATTGATATGTAGACTAGGTGTGCCTTTTAAAAAATGTATGTTGTTCTGTACTGGAGCTGCTCTTGTCCAATGATGTTCTTCCGGCTAAAATGGCACCGGAAGAACTGGCAGCAGTTGTACGGGCGCGCAACCAATTGTGTTATTATGTGGGGTTTTTCGCGTTATTTGTAACCTATTTTGTACATAATGTTTGTGAAACCGTATCTTACAGCAAAAAGAGATTCTGGATATCAGGACAGCGATCACTCACCTCGGATCAGACAAATATTTTTTTCAACAAGCAGGACGCATAGGACATTCTCCAAACACCCGACAAGGCCGACATCCCCGTTATTGGCAAGAGGAAGAGACACAGGTACGGAGGACACAGAGCAGGGTGCCTCATAAGGATCCGCAGGAGGCGAGTGGGAAAGCTGCCCTTACTGTCAATATTACTCGACCAACGTGCAACCATTGGACAATAACCTAGACGATGTACGATCATGAAAATCCTACCAACGGGACATCAAAAACTGTAACATCTTATGTTTCACGGAATGTTGGCTGAACGACGACATGGATATTCAGCTTGCGGGATAACCGCTGCACCGGCTAGATAGAACAGCACACTCCGGTAAGACGAAGGGGGGCAGTCGGTGCATATTTGTAAACAACAGCTAGTGCATGAAATCTGAGGAAGGTGTGTCCCGCCACCCGCCACCCACCAACCCCTCTTTTACGCTACGGCTACTCTCTGTTTATCATATATTAGAAGTTGGAAATTTACATACACCTTAGCCAAATACATTTAAACTCAGTTTTTCAAAATTCCTGACATTTAATCCTAGTACAAATTATCTGTCTTGGGTCAGTTAGGATCACCACTTTATTTTAAGAATGTGAAATGTCAGAATAATAGTAGAGAGAATGATTTATTTCAGCTTTTATTTATTTCATCACATTCCCTGTGGGTCAGAAGTTTACATACACTCAATTAATATTTGGTAGCATTGCCTTTAAATTTTTAACTTGGGTCAAAGTTTCAGGTAGCCTTCCACAAGCATCCCACAATAAGTTGGGTGAATTTTACATACACTCAATTAGTATTTGGTATTTGTCTATAAACAGTATTGTCTTTTAAAATAGCATTGTCTTTTAAAATAGCACTGTCTTTAAATAGCACCGTCTTTAAATAGCACCGTCTTTAAATAGCATCGTCTTTAAATAGCATCGTCTTTAAATAGCATCGTCTTTAAATAGCATCGTCTTTAAATAGCATCGTCTTTAAATAGCATCGTCTTTAAATAGCATCGTCTTTAAATAGCATCGTCTTTAAATAGCATCGTCTTTAAATAGCATCGTCTTTAAATAGCATCGTCTTTAAATAGCATCGTCTTTAAATAGCATCGTCTTTAAATAGCATCGTCTTTAAATAGCATCGTCTTTAAATAGCATCGTCTTTAAATAGCATCGTCTTTAAATAGCATCGTCTTTAAATAGCATGGTCTTTAAATAGCATCGTCTTTAAATAGCATCGTCTTTAAATAGCATCGTCTTTAAATAGCATGGTCTTTAAATAGCATGGTCTTTAAATAGCATTGTCTTTAAATAGCATTGTCTTTAAATAGCATTGTCTTTAAATAGCATTGTCTTTAAATAGCATTGTCTTTAAATAGCATTGTCTTTAAATAGCATTGTCTTTAAATAGCATTGTCTTTAAATAGCATTGTCTTTAAACCTCTTCAGGCATCTGGCTCCATTCGTTAATACTTAACAAAATCCACTGTGGAATTACGGGAATATTTGCCCCAACAGTCTGTAGCTGTTGCTATGCTACCATGTACATGCTCAGTCCACCTTAATGAATGTTGGAGAGGGCTCCACCACCATTCTTATCCCTCATTATCTTTCCTCTCCTTCCCACTCTGTCTATCCCTTGCTCTTTCTCCCTCCTATACGCTACCCTTCTTTTCTATCCTCTCTTTAATGTTATGTCATTATGTTCTCCTTCACCACACAGCAAAAATGTGTTATTACGGTATATAGTGAATGTAATCAGCTCCATTGTCTGTTACAGTATGTAATCAGCTCCATGGTCTATTACAGTATGTAATCAGCTCCATTGTCTATTACAGTATGTAATCAGCTCCATTGTCTATTACAGTATGTAATCAGCTCCATTGTCTGTTACAGTATGTAATCAGCTCCATTGTCTATTACAGTATGTAATCAGCTCCATTGTCTATTACAGTATGTAATCAGCTCCATGGTCTATTACAGTATGTAATCAGCTCCATTGTCTGTTACAGTATGTTATCAGCTCCATGGTCTATTACAGTATGTAATCAGCTCCATTGTCTATTACAGTATGTAATCAGCTCCATTGTCTGTTACAGTATGTAATCAGCTCCATTGTCTATTACAGTATGTAATCAGCTCCATTGTCTATTACAGTATGTAATCAGCTCCATTGTCTGTTACAGTATGTAATCAGCTCCATGGTCTGTTACAGTATGTTATCAGCTCCATTGTCTATTACAGTATGTAATCAGCTCCATTGTCTATTACAGTATGTAATCAGCTCCATTGTCTATTACAGTATGTAATCAGCTCCATTGTCTGTTACAGTATGTAATCAGCTCCATTGTCTATTACAGTATGTAATCAGCTCCATTGTCTATTACAGTATGTAATCAGCTCCATTGTCTGTTACAGTATGTAATCAGCTCCATTGTCTATTACAGTATGTAATCAGCTCCATTGTCTGTTACAGTATGTAATCAGCTCCATTGTCTATTACAGTATGTAATCAGCTCCATTGTCTGTTACAGTATGTAATCAGCTCCATGGTCTGTTACAGTATGTAATCAGCTCTAGGGTCTATTACAGTATGTAATCAGCTCCATTGTCTATTACAGTATGTAATCAGCTCCATTGTCTGTTACAGTATGTAATCAGCTCCATTGTCTATTACAGTATGTAATCAGCTCCATTGTCTATTACAGTATGTAATCAGCTCCATTGTCTATTACAGTATGTTATCAGCTCCATTGTCTATTACAGTATGTAATCAGCTCCATTGTCTATTACAGTATGTAATCAGCTCCATTGTCTATTACAGTATGTAATCAGCTCCATTGTCTGTTACAGTATGTGATCAGCTCCATTGTCTATTACAGTATGTAATCAGCTCCATTGTCTATTACAGTATGTTATCAGCTTCATTGTCTATTACAGTATGTAATCAGCTCCATTGTCTGTTACAGTATGTTATCAGCTTCA
>NC_088233.1:9454815-9457315 GCF_036934945.1 Oncorhynchus masou masou
TGGGGTCTGTTCCATTTCAATTCAGTCCTTCCTAAATGGAAAGCTCATACCACTGTAGTGTAGCCTACAGCAATGGGGTCTGTTCCATTTCAATTCAGTCCTTCCTAAATGGAAAACTCATACCACTGTAGTGTAGCCTACAGGAATGGGGTCTGTTCCATTTCAATTCAGTCCTTCCTAAATGGAAAGCTCGACCGATGACTTCAAAACCTCTCGTTGGCAATTACATAGCATCAGCAATCTAGAGTTTATATACATCATTGTTACTAGCACACCACTGCTATGCTGTTCAGTGTCTGCTACTGCATCAACACTAGTGACCTGTTGGGTCTATACGTTGATGCTATGTTCTCTGGCCCTGGCCTGCGGTTGCTTTCCTGGAAGGTTTGGTCTGGGCTCGGCTAGTCAGAGTCTTGATTAAATGGGGGAAATAATCATTCTAATCTTTCTCATTGGAGATTAGTTTGTCTGAGACTGATCTGAGAATTGATAAGAGCTGTGGCTGGTATAGTCACTCCTTACCAATTTAAAAATAAAATAAAAGTGAGGGTAGAATCTGCTGGAGAGAGTTGAGAGAGAAAGGAACTGCCAGAGAGGCTTCAACAAAATCTACTCTAAAGATCGTGGCGAAGCCAGAAATCTCTTGGGAGCACCCGACCGTTACTCTTTTGATACGGTCGATTACTGCCCAATCTCCTCTCTCTCCAGATAGCTATCCCTCTGCTCTGTCTGGCACACTCCAAACCCCTGTGGACAGCTGTACTGGGGCTCAGAGGGCCTTGCTGACAGCTGTACTGGGGCTCAGAGGGCCTTATTGACAGCTGTACTGGGGCTCAGAGGGCCTTATTGACAGCTGTACTGGGGCTCAGAGGGCCTTGCTGACAGCTGTACTGGGGCTCAGAGGGCCTTGCTGACAGCTGTACTGGGGCTCAGAGGGCCTTGCTGACAGCTGTACTGGGGCTCAGAGGGCCTTATTGACAGCTGTACTGGGGCTCAGAGGGCCTTATTGACAGCTGTACTGGGGCTCAGAGGGCCTTGCTGACAGCTGTACTGGGGCTCAGATGGCCTTGCTGACAGCTGTACTGGGGCTCAGAGGGCCTTGCTGACAGCTGTACTGGGGCTCAGAGGGCCTTATTGACAGCTGTACTGGGGCTCAGAGGGCCTTATTGACAGCTGTACTGGGGCTCAGAGGGCCTTATTGACAGCTGTACTGGGGCTCAGAGGGCCTTATTGACAGCTGTACTGGGGCTCAGAGGGCCTTGCTGAGAGCTGTACTGGGGCTCAGAGGGCCTTGCTGACAGCTGTACTGGGGCTCAGAGGGCCTTATTGACAGCTGTACTGGGGCTCAGAGGGCCTTATTGACAGCTGTACTGGGGCTCAGAGGGCCTTGCTGACAGCTGTACTGGGGCTCAGAGGGCCTTATTGACAGCTGTACTGGGGCTCAGAGGGCCTTATTGACAGCTGTACTGGGGCTCAGAGGGCCTTATTGACAGCTGTACTGGGGCTCAGAGGGCCTTATTGACAGCTGTACTGGGGCTCAGAGGGCCTTATTGACAGCTGTACTGGGGCTCAGAGGGCCTTATTGACAGCTGTACTGGGGCTCAGAGGGCCTTGCTGACAGCTGTACTGGGGCTCAGAGGGCCTTGCTGACAGCTGTACTGGGGCTCAGAGGGCCTTGCTGACAGCTGTACTGGGGCTCAGAGGGCCTTATTGACAGCTGTACTGGGGCTCAGAGGGCCTTATTGACAGCTGTACTGGGGCTCAGAGGGCCTTGCTGACAGCTGTACTGGGGCTCAGAGGGCCTTATTGACAGCTGTACTGGGGCTCAGAGGGCCTTATTGACAGCTGTACTGGGGCTCAGAGGGCCTTGCTGACAGCTGTACTGGGGCTCAGATGGCCTTGCTGACAGCTGTACTGGGGCTCAGATGGCCTTGCTGACAGCTGTACTGGGGCTCAGAGGGCCTTGCTGACAGCTGTACTGGGGCTCAGAGGGCCTTATTGACAGCTGTACTGGGGCTCAGAGGGCCTTATTGACAGCTGTACTGGGGCTCAGAGGGCCTTGCTGACAGCTGTACTGGGGCTCAGAGGGCCTTATTGACAGCTGTACTGGGGCTCAGAGGGCCTTGCTGACAGCTGTACTGGGGCTCAGAGGGCCTTGTTGACAGCTGTACTGGGGCTCAGAGGGCCTTATTAACAGCTGTACTGGGGCTCAGAGGGCCTTGCTGACAGCTGTACTGGGGCTCAGAGGGCCTTATTTTGGCTGTCCCCATAGGAAAGCCCTTTTGGGCTCCAGGTCAAACTCTTTTGGGCTCCAGGTAGAACTCTTTTGGGTTCCAGGTAGAACTCTTTTGGGTTCCAGGTCAAACTCTTTTGGGTTCCAGGTAGAACTCTTTTGTGTTCCAGGTAGAACTCTTTTGGGTTCCAGGTAGAACTCTTTTGGGTTCCAGGTAGAACTCTTTTGGGTTCCAGGTAGAACTCTTTTGGGTTCCAGGTAGAACTC